>NW_007799414.1:0-1258 GCF_000696425.1 Galeopterus variegatus | reverse complement strand
GTTTTTTTTTTTTTTTTTTTTGATTGAGATATAATTCACACACCATAAAATTCACTATTTTAAAGTGTACAGTTCAGTGGTTTTTAAGCATATTTGCAAAGTTGTGCAGCCATCACCATTATCTAATTCCATATTATTTTCATCAACCCCAGAAGAAACCCTGTAGAAGTCACACTGTATTCCCCCCTTGTCACACTCAGTGTCTAGAGACTGTGTAAGTTGCCTTTTTGTTGTGTCTCATATTTTTGTGCCATTCTTCCACTTACATATCTAGTTACACTGGCTTTTTTTTAGTTTCTCCAATACCTCAAGCTCTTTTGCACATCGGAGCCTTCATACACAGTGTATCTTCTAACTGTTGGCTCATTCTCATTCTCTTTCTTTTTTAATTGAGGCATTTCTATTGAGGCGTTATTGAGATATAATTGAGGTACAGTAAGCTGCAGATAGTGAAAGTATATAAGTTGATGGATTTTGGTGTATGTATATATCCATGAAAACATCACTATAGTCAAGATAATGGTCATGTCCTTTTCTTCCAAAAACTCCCTTGTACATCTTTGTTGTGCCTATTTTATTCCAAGGCAGTCACTGATCTGCTTTTTGTCACGATAAATTAGATGTATTTTCTAGAATTTTATATAAATGGAATTATATCGTTCGTACTCTTCTTTGGGGTAGGTCTAACTTCTTCCACTTAGCGTAATTATTTTGAGATTCACCTATATTATTGTATGTGTCAATAGTTTGTTTCTTCTTTCTGCTGAGTAGTATTGTCATTGTGTGGACATACCACAGCTTGTTGATCTATTAAGCAGAGGTTTTCTAATTTGGGGCTATTAAAAACACAACTCTTAAGAATATTCCTTTACAAGTCTTTGCATCTGTGACTTGCCTTTTCATATTCATAACAGTGTCTTTTTTTTTTTTTATGGGAAGGTTGATCACTGTATGAGAATAAAAATTCTCCTATCTTTTTTGAAGAACACTAGGTCGGCATCCCATATGCAGGAGTTTTGATTATACCACATTTGAGTATTGTGGCTTAGGTATTCTGGTGCTTTCAAGCTCTGGGGCATGAAATCTTAACAATTGACTTAAAGTGAATCCAAAACTGCTTCAAGGAAAACCCTAGTTTCCTTCACTGGTAGTCCTGTATCTACATTCCTTTTTTTAAAAAAAAAATTATTTTCTTTATTATTTATTTATTTATTTATTTTAATTTATCAGTATACAATATAGTTGATTTTCATGTCCC
>NW_007799413.1:0-1258 GCF_000696425.1 Galeopterus variegatus | reverse complement strand
TTCTTGTAGGGTGGCTGGCTGCCACAGGAGTTGCACCAGACTGACCCGGGTAATAGTAGGTGCAGTCTGATGACCAGCAAGAGTGGTCAGAAACACAGAGCAATAGAAGAGATGGGCAGTGCCCGGGGACACCCTCTCTCTGACCTGTTTCTCACTTTGGCCTGCAGAGCTTGTCCATGGCTCAGGAAACTATCCACTAGCATGGGCAAATTTTCCAGCTATGGATTGTTCTGGTCCTTTGCATCTCTTCTTTTGGCCCTATCACAGCATATTAACTAAACAGGCAGCCTCCAACAGATCTGTCAGCATGTGTGATAAAGCGTTTGGTGAGAAGGTTGACGTCATCCGCTAGGCTGAGTGTCTTTTGTGTTTCCAGGCGCTTCCCACTGCAGTTGGTCTTTAAGAGGTCCCTAGCTCTTGGAGGTCTCTGTCTGCCTCTTCTGCCTTCAGAACCACCTTGCCCCCTCTGTTTCAAGGAGCTCCCTCCAGTTCAGCCTGTTTGTCTTGACCTTCCTCTGGTCTTCTCTGGACCAGTGGATACAGTCCAGTTCTTGAACCCAATTTGGGATTATCTATTGGTTTGGTTCAGACCATGCTGGCTCTGGGGGCAGCTCTTTTCATGTTTGTGTAGCTGTCTTGCCATATCCCCTTACTCAGAGTGCAGCCCGAGGCTGTCAGAGGTGTTCAGTGAACGTAAAGAGGCACAAAGGTCCTCTCCCAGTGTCCTGTGCCCCCGGAGGCCCAGCCCCTGGCTGGCCACCATGCTCTCCAAGCTCTCGCCACATGCCCAGGTGCATTCTGACATGGGTCCCCAGAGAACCTCTTCACCTCCGACTCCCACCCCTTCCTTCCACATAAGTTGGATGCTTTTTCACAGGTTCTATAAACGTAGCAGAGTTTGGAGTGTGTGAAAGTTTCTGATAGCACGTCAGAACCGAGCTACTTTCCCCAGAAATAGTAGGTGCTGCTGCCAGAGGGGTAGGCCAGCCCCTTCTCAGAAACATCAGCTGACAAACTTCACCAATGACGCACAGCTGCCCTAGCTGCTCAGGCACCAAGGGGTTAATGCAGAGGGGCCAGACCCCCTGGGAGGTGGGCACGTCTCCTGTTACCAGTTGCATTATTGACGCAGGCATCCAACACCACTGGAAACAATCCACCAAACAGCACTGAGGTCAGGAGTTAGCCTCAGCTCAGAAGTGGACGCATCCGAGCTGGCCCGGCTGCCCAGACAGCACCCAGAAAGATGGAGAATTTT
>NW_007799412.1:0-1258 GCF_000696425.1 Galeopterus variegatus | reverse complement strand
ATACTCCTACCACGGCTCATTTCAAGCCATGTGATGTCACTATACATTGTTGGGAAGAGATACACAGTAGCACACCCTAACACCATAACACAGTATTTCCATTATGCACCTGGAATAGATGTAAAGAAGCTCAAAAGCATAGATAACAGTAAAAGGTAGCCAAATAATTAGGAAGTGATGAGTTTTCAGTCTTTATTACTCTTGTTTTTAATGTAACTTATTTAATTATAAGTTTATGTAGTTCAATTTTTAACAATGGTGGTGTTTAACAAGTGGCTTGTAAAATTCCTCATAGTGTGACAGTTGGTTCTTCCAAGCTGGTACAAGCCAGCCTCAGCACACCACTCCATCTACCTCAGCAGTGTACGCAGCATCGTCCTATGCCATGATAGGCCTTTAGGGAGGCTGCATGAACTAGGGGATTCGTGGGATTCACAAAGGCAGGTCAGGGCTGGCCCACAATCAGACACCACAACTTACAGGTTGCTGCATTGCAGGAGGCACAAACACAGTCACACACACACACTCACACTCACTCACACTCAGTCTGCACGCACCTCTCTCTCCTTCCCTGACTCTTCTCTGCACTGAGCAATGGGAGCCAGTCTTTCTGCTGCCCAGCAGGTGGCCAGTGCCCTGCTCACTGAGCTCCCTGGGTAGGACCTGAAAAATCCTAGGCTGCGTGACATTTTCTGATCACTGCTGCTCTCTGGGACTCAGTTATCCTGAGGGAAGTTCCCATGGAATTCAGTAAACATTCCCTGAGCCTCTCTGTGCCAGGTGCTGCAATGCACACAGATAGGTGATGAGTCAGCCACAGCTGCAGGGCTCTGAGCACCTCGTGAGCCCACAGCTGGGCCCGGAGGAGGATGTCATGCAGGGGAGCCTGGCTCCAGCCTCACTGCTCTGAGGCAAGTCATTGAACTTCTCCTGGCTTCAGTTCCTCATTTTAAAAAGTGGCTATTTCAATTCTTTTTTTATGGCAGAGTAATATTCCATTGTAAAAATATACCACATTTTCTTTATCCAGTCATCCAACGATGGGCGTTTAGGTTGGGTCCAACTCTTGGCTGTTGTAAATAGAGCTGCCATTTGCAACAACATGGATGAATTTAGAAAAAAATTATGTTAAGTGAAATAAGCCAGGCACAGAAAGACAGATACCGCATGTCCTCACTTACATGTGGGAGCTAAAAAAATAAAAACATAAAAACAGATAGACAAAAAAAAAAGAAAGATACAACGATCACAATAATAC
>NW_007799411.1:0-1258 GCF_000696425.1 Galeopterus variegatus | reverse complement strand
TAGAGTTTGAAATTTATTAACTTTTGGTGGTGTACTTTCTTGGTTTTTTGCATTTCTGGTAACTTTTTTTGGATGTTTACTCATTTTGGCAGGGAGTTTCAGTGTGCACAGGTTTGACCCTCTGGCTAACTAAGGTATGGCTTTGTTTGTCATTTGGCTTGCCTACTCTGTGACTGTTCAGATGGCCCTTAGTGTTCTATATTTTTTTGCCTCGGGACTTGGGCCTTACTGGGAATTTCCTCTCTGGTCAGCTCTGGGAGTTCTCCGTGTTCCTTGAGTTCTGGCCCTGGCAGCTGGATCCTGTCCTGCCGGCCCGACAGGGTCTGTGAGATCTGTAAGTCTCTGCCTCGCTATCTGGGTGTTTCCCTTCTCTGTTTGCACATGATGGGGCCTCCTGGAGGGTGCGTCTTTTTTCCTGAGACTCTTCCTCCTTTGCCAGACCCCTCCCCTCTCTGTGTGCTCAGTACAGGGCTGGGGTGTGTCTTCTGCAATCCTCATCTCTCAGCCCTGCCCTGCCCCGAAGGGGTCTCAGGCCTCTGCCACGGACACTGTGGGGGTTCCTGCGGCCCTGGTCAAGGGCCTCTCTGGACCTCCCACCTTCCCCCCGGTATTGCGGCCCCCTGTGTGGTTGAGTTATCTCCCACACCAGGGCGCGAGCACCCCAGGGGAGGATCCCACAGCACTTTTTAATATATATAATACAAGCTATGGCAATTAAATTTGGTATCATTTTTTAAAGTTAGGTAGTGGTGAATCAAATATAAGATGTCTGAGTTTCTGGGAATAAATTTATATCTATTAGGAAAATATATTCAACATTAAATTCCCAATCCTAAAATTAGGACACAAACTCTAGGTATTTTAATCAGTGAAAAAATGTGAAGAAAAGCAAATTAAAAGAACAAAAATGTTTATGCGTGTTTTAGAAATTATCAAATGACACAAGATAGAAGCATTATTATTCTAAGCTCATAAAAAGATGTTAATTTTCCTGAATGTTCTTAAAACTGAAAGTATCAGTGCATATGCTTATAAAGTCACTTAAGTAGCTTTAAAATATTATGGATATATCATTGCACATCCCTGTCATTACTTGCAAATACATTTGAGCTTCATAAATAATATCAGTATTTCACAGATCCACTACTCAAGAAATCATACCTTTCCTCAGGTGAGATATGTATAGGTATGTGTATACACACACACACACACACACACACAATTCACAATTATTAGTAAGGCTCTTATATTGACTTGC
>NW_007799410.1:0-1258 GCF_000696425.1 Galeopterus variegatus | reverse complement strand
TCGCCCGCGTCGCTTGCATTTTGCGGACCAAGAATGGAGACCCAGGAAAGGTGAAAACCATCCAGACCTTCACCTCTGGACTCCACAACCCAAAAGACGCTCTAGGGAGGCAAACCCAGCGCTACGGCTTGTGCAGGGGCTGGGGAGGGGCCCCCACCCTCTGGCACTGGGCAGCGACTGCTGCGCAGGGATGTCGTGCCTGGCACCCTGGAGCTCACCTCACACGACGACCAGCCCGGATCTGTAGGTCCGGCCCAGGAGGTTGGACGCTGTGCAGCCTCCTGTACCAGTGCGCAGGTCTCGGCCACCAGCTGCTGGTCCTTCCACACCGTGTCTGGCTTGGACTCGTCCATCACGTAGCAGCTGAGGTGCGCGCGCTTGCGCTCGTCACCTGGCCGGTGCGCATACGGGTGCCAGGAGGCAAGGTGGGGGCACCCTGGACACGCAGGGCCCTGCGCTGCTGCTGCAGGTGCCCCAGGAGCGCTGCCCTTTAGGTCCCGGGCAGGCCGAGTGCGTTGGCAGCCGCGTCCAGCATGAGCGCACCGGCGGCGCTAGCGGAGCCCACGGGTTCTCCGTGCACACCCGGTAGGTGCCTTCACGCGGCCCCGCCGCAGCGATGCGCAGCGCACTCGCCTCCCCGGCCTCCTCCAGCGGTCGCGGGGAAAGTCGGACGCGCCCAGGCGCCACCCGACCTTGGACCGAGTCAGGGCAGCAGCGGAAAGTGGCCCCAGCGCCAGGTCCAGGCTGGTGAGGCGGTACAGGTCGCCGTCCTAGCCCAGGAGAAACAGGGCGCCCGCTTCCCGGCTGCTGGTCCTTCTCCCTGATCACTTGCGGCGTGGGGCTGCCCACGATCTGGCAGCTCAGCCTGGCGTCCTTGCCACCGACACCACGAAGGCCTTGGGCCGGGTCAGAAAGCCGGGGCGCCGCTGAGCGGGGAGGGATCCGTGGTGATGGCCGGGGAGGGGACCTGCACCGCGGTGAGGGGGAGGTCACAGTGTCAGTGGGGATGGACACCGGATGCACAGCGACCCCCCAACCCCCCACCTGTGCCCCACCCGGCCTCCTTCCTATGCGGTGCCTCCTGGAGAAAGCAGTTTAATCCAAGGTGGACTCCTCGGAGTGTCCTTCCTCCCTAGCTGGTCTCACACACACCCAACCCCTGCCCCCACACCCCTAATCACACACACAGGAAGCACTGCCCAGTGGCACCACAGTCCAGAAGTGAGGGTCTGTCCCTTTCTGGGCTCTGGCACTCCCA
>NW_007799409.1:0-1258 GCF_000696425.1 Galeopterus variegatus | reverse complement strand
ACTGCTCCCTTAACTATAACAAGTTTCACATTGTTTCTCTGCCAAGCATCTTTGTCCTTTAATAGGGACTTCTTAAAAACAGAAAAGACGGTTTTTATAGACTCCATAATGATGTAGTTTCAGCCTCTTCGTCAAGTGAGGGGAGATTTCCGGACATTTGCTTAAAGAGCAAGGCAAGCCTGTTCTGGCTGGATGGTTCATGAATCTGACTCAACGTGGTATTCCATATACAGGAGTTAAAGGAAGCACAGTCAGGGACTGGCCAGTTAGTTCAGTTGACTAGAGCATGGTGTTGAAAATACCAAGGTCAAGATCCCCATATGGGCCAGCAGCCCCCCAGAAAAGAAGAAGTACAATCAAAACCATAAATAATGATATAATCAAAAATCAAATGTGACAGGATAAGAGGATCCTCGTCTCAGAGCCACTTGGTTGGTTTGAAATTCAGCTCTGCCATGGCGTCAGTCAGCTTCTGCTGGAGCACTGCTGCCTAACAAACAATCCCACTATCTCACAGATGTATGATAACAAAGATTTGTCACTCTTGTTCCATGTCATCTAAGGTTCAGCTGTAGCTCTGTGGCTCTTTAGCTCTGTTCCCAGCTGCAAGTGAACTTGAATCTGCTCCATCTGTCTTCTCATCTGTGACCCATTCTATGAAACTGGGAGAGTAGCCTCCATCAGGTGTAAAATGTTCCCACAGCAGCAGGCAGGATCTCCAGAGGAGTGGGTGGAAACACACAGTGCTTACTAAAGCTTCTGTTCAGCACTTGTCCACTGACACTGATTCCACTCAGATTTTATTGGCCAAAGCAGGTCATATGGCTAAGCCCAAAATCAATGAAGTAGTGATGTACACTCTGCCCACCAGAGGCAAACAAGTTACATGGTAAAGGATGTGAATCTATAAATCTTATGGGGGAGAAGGTGGTGAGGAATAGTTGAGAGAATAATAACATTGATTATAACTACTTACTGACTGTGTAACTATAAATAATTTAACCTCTCAGAGTCTCAGTTTTCTCACCTACATAACAGAAATAACAATGCCTCCTTTGCAAAGTCATGATAAGAATTAAATGCAATCGTGGTGGTAAAAGACCCTAGCACAATGCCTGGGATATCATCGATGGGTCTTCATTCTTCCATACCCAGTGGCTGCTAGTGTAGCTAGATGTAAAACGGAAGTTTCCTAGAGCAGTTCTTCTCAAGTTATTTTTGAAGAAGGATCAATGTTTTATTTTGGGTGTTTTTTTTT
>NW_007799408.1:0-1258 GCF_000696425.1 Galeopterus variegatus | reverse complement strand
TAAAAAGGAGTGACAAACAGGGGAATTAAAAAAAACAACAACCTTGAAGATTGGCATCCCTGGAATGTTCTCTCTCCTATCTTTCTATAATCTCATACCCAGTCTTCCAGGCTCAGGCCAGTTTCCACCTTATGGGGACCAGTAGATACCAAAGCTTTTCCTTGGCCCTTGGATATTTGAGATTTAATTTGATACTGTATCCTGTCTTAAAGGTTTTCTCAGGTTGTTTTTAGTGATTAGATTGCCCATGTTTTATTCTATGCCCCTCTTCATGGGCTTGAACATGTAAATATTTCTCAGTATTTGTATTTAATTTTTACATGTACTCTATGTGTAGTGGAACACATAGGAGGATATTTCAAGAAATTTGTTTGGAAAAATAGAATTGAAAGATAATACAAATATTTCCATGAACTTTTTGAAGCACTCTTGTGTGTACAGAAGTAACTTACACAGATACTTGGAGTAATTTACACAGAAGTAATTCAGACTGAGGGAGTTGAAGTAACCTGAGAAGGTCATACGTTTACACCTTCCCTGTCATCTGCTGTCGACTGTGTCTTAGTCTGTTTGGACCCTGTAATGAAATACCTTAGGCTGGATAGCTCCTATACAACAGAAGTTCATTGCTCACAGCCTGGAGGCTGGAAAGTCCATGATCAAGGGACTGTCAGGGGCAGTTTCTGAGGGCAGATGGTACTCTTCCTCACAGATGGTACTTTCTCACTGTGTCCTTACATGGAGGAAGAGGAGTAAAAGCTCCCCTGGCCTCTTTCATAAGGGCACAAATCCCATTCGTGAAGTTGGAGCCTTCATGATGTAATCACATCCCATAGGTCCCACCTCTTAATCCCATTACCTTGGAGGCTAGGTTTTGACATATGAATTTTGGGGGGAGCAGGAACTTTCAGATCACAAAAGACTAGATGCTCCTCTTCTACTCCTCTGTACAGCCTCTATCCTGACCCATCCTCCAGCTTCCCCTCTCCACTGATGTATGATTTTCTGATTTCTCTGTATCTTCAATTGGTTCTCTGAATGCTCCCTCTACATCCTTGCCTTTTCTTAACCTGGTTCACCTAGGATGTTGAGGTTTCCTCTGTAGCTCCCTCAGATAAAGACCTCATTTCTCTCACATTTCATAAATCCCAAGTCCAGAAAATGGTGGAGTTGGAAATCTGGCTCTCAATTGTTGCTTATAAACCATTTCTTTTCTTTTGTATCTCAGAACAAATAAATAAAAACTGTGAAACTAAAA
>NW_007799407.1:0-1258 GCF_000696425.1 Galeopterus variegatus | reverse complement strand
ATGTGATCCTTAATGCACAACACTGAAAAACAAAAAGATCTCTGAAAGTGTATACAAATGTCTTATCTTTTTTATTTTTTTAATTTTTTTTGGTGCCAGCCAGTATGGGGAGCATACAAATGTCTTAAGTAACTATTTATAAAAACATACAAATGATAACTGAGAAAAATATTTATAGTACTTAAGACAGTCTAAGAATATGCTTACTAATAAGATATCTTAAAGATTAATAATAGGCTTGAAGGAGAATTTTTTTTTAAATAAGAGTCTTAAACTTATGCAGGTGAATGACAATTCAAAGAATCCATTGGGGAGGTGAATTTTACATGGTGTAAATTTCTAGAGGCTGTTGGTGACTCTTGTTATTAGTAAGACAGAACTGCTGAAAATACATGAAATAAGACACATTAAATTGTAAAGCCATCACATTTTTATTTGTTCTTCAACATCGCCAAAAGTTGTATTCAAATCTTATTCAAAACAAAAAGTAAACCTGACCTTCCTTTACCAAGTAGAGCGATCTGTCTTCCACAGTCATGGAAAAGACAGAAACGAGATGCCAGGCTGCTCTGGCCCTCCTCTGAGGGGTGGGGACAAGTCTGTGGGATGGAGGACACGTGTCCACCTAGTGTCCACTTGGTGCCCATTTGAAGCCCCCTTCCTGCAGAGCCTCTTTCTGGGGCCTTTGTGGCCTCTTCCCAGGTCCTTTCTCCTGTAAGTGGGCACGTGGCAGACATGAGCCCCTGCTAGGCTGAGAAGGAGGCCACAGGTGGCAGTTTGGGGGAGGCACAGAGCTCGGACCTGCAAGTGAGGTCCATCCAGTGGGGTGGAGCCTGAGGCGGGAAGGGAAGGAAGGCCGGCCCCACAGCACTCACCCTTCCTGGCTCAGAAATTTCAGGATCTGACTTCCAGCCCGGCTTTCCAAGTTCATAGGAAGGTGCATTGTTCAGCATGAGGATGAGACATTTCACGTAAGAGTGAGCTTGGTTTGAAACTTTAAGGTGCTTATGCACAGTGTGTGGGTGTCCATTCGCACTCTGCCCTGCGGGTCCTGGGGGACAAGAAGCTTGGGCTGAAAGAGGGCCTCTTCCACTGTCACAAAGGAGGAAGCAGCCATGCGGAGAGCCAGGAAACTCGGTGTCATGACAGAAGCTAACAGATGTCCCAGCTCTACTTTAAAAGAAGATATTTTCTTCCTTTACTTGTGAATGAAGAAAGTGTGCTGGATAAAAACTTTGAGGGATGATGAATATTTGAG
>NW_007799406.1:0-1258 GCF_000696425.1 Galeopterus variegatus | reverse complement strand
TTTATGGTGTTGATTTCTAGGCCCCTCCTCAGATTTACTATATTGAAATTTGGGGGATTTGATGTGAAATTCTCAATTTTAGGAGGCAGAAGCCTGCTATTTCTTATCACTGAGGTTTAAGAATTACTGTTTCATGGAATAGAATATTGCATATTCAATGACCGGCCTTCATCTTCAAGCATAATTGTAAACCAGGAAAATTCATCATAACAGTCATAATAAATGACAGCTTTAAAGTGGAAGAAGAAAACACCACAAATTACAGTTGCCTAATGTATACAGCTTTGGGTATAAAAGGGTACAATAATAAAGGGAGAAGAACAAAGGAAAGAAACACTTATTCATTTATTTATCAAAAAAATTAGTAATCACTTATTGAGTGGCAATGTTCTAGAAACTGAGGCCATCATTAAAAAGAAAAGCAAAGATGTATGACCTTCTGAAGCTTACAGGAAAGAGTCAGACAATCAGACATAGTAAGCTAGAAAGCATGTTAAAGATTCTTGGGGCGTAATAACTTCGTATAGCATACATTATACGAAGTTATACGATAAAAGACAGTAAATAATGTGGGAAAAGAGAAGAAAACAGAACTAGTTAAGGGGGACCAAGAGGAGAAGTGGTGGTAGGATTTTAAATAGGGTGGTCAAAGTCTCCTATATACAAAAAATAACCCTTGAAAAAAAATTTGAATGATATTAGGAAATTAGTCATGGTGAACATTCCAAGTAGAGATAACAGCCTCTGAAAAGTCCTATGGATTATATATTCTTCCCAATCACATTTTTTGAATATCATTTATTTCATTAGAAATAAATACAAATAAATGATAAAAATAAAATAAATAATTTCTGGCATTTCTTCTGTTGATCAAAGACCCTATGATCTTGCTTTAGACACTTCTTTAGTGTGGATTGCCTCCAAGTGGACTTCAAATAGTAACTGAAAGTTAAATAGCTTGCCCTAGGACATAGATTCTAATTAACTTATAAATCTGATTATACTGAAATATTTTGTACTGTATAATAGATGCTAATTTAGGGAGTCACTGGTGGAAATAGCAGGCATAGTTGTCCATACAATGTCAATTCTTTATGGTTCTTTCTTTCTGTTTTATACTTTGCTAATTTACTTGCCACAAAGTATTAGTAAATTTTCATAAACTAAATATTTATATAATGATATACCATTTTATCTCTGGTTCAGGCATAAGTAAATAGATTTTGTACCTATGAATGCTAATATGTTCATCATATCC
>NW_007799405.1:0-1258 GCF_000696425.1 Galeopterus variegatus | reverse complement strand
GAGAAAAGGGGATGGGGGATGGGGGGGAATCAAGGCCCTCAGAGGGTTCAAAGGCCAGACATAAAATGACAAGCAAGAGAAAATTAAAGCCCTGTGAGAGAAATCTCAAAACAGGATGCATCAGAACCAATAGAAATTCAAGATCAATTGTGTCAGCAGATCAAAGACAAGACCTAGCATAGCGAGGAATATAAACTATCATCAGGGGAGATGCATCTTACTAGAGGGAAACAGACACTTTGCTTCTCTATGGTGATAAGGCTGGCTATGAGTAAAGATCAACCAAACTGAGCAAGCAGATACATTTACCTATATAAGACTGTGGTTAGAAACTAAGGAAAAGGTAAATTAGCTTTATAAAAGGTATTTTATAAAAGACAGCTTAGGTACTGGAAATTTTAGAGGCTAGAGTTCAGCCCCCCTGTTAGAAGAGCTGTGATACTTAAATAGGATCTACATCCCATTGGTAGGTTATTATGTAGGAAGATTTCCTCTGACTGTGCTTCAATGAGTGACCCTTGCTGTTTATCTGGCATGTAAGCAAAAAACCTGTTTCTCAATTTTAATTGAGCAGACTTAAGTAAATTCATTGCTGGCTGAGAATCAGGAGCATGGCGTGATGGTAACAGTCATAGTAGAGAGACTTGGCAGGAGCTACCGCACAGATTTGTCCAGACTCTGTTCAGAGACCTGCAGAGATGGAGTGACAGACTGCCAATATTCTGTCTAGCTATCAGGAGTCTATGTTTGTCTTGGTACTAGAGTACTTAAAACAATGCTTGAGATGAACCGTACTGTTCATGCAGTATGAGTGCTATGCATAACCAGAAAAGTAAAGATTACCGAAGTAAGACTGAAAGTATGACGATAAAATGGAAATCTTCTGAATGTTTACCTTTGATTAGATAAGAAAGGGTGCTCTCTTACCAAGACATGACAAGGGCCCATATTCCTGATGGCCCGTAGTTAGTAGTAAAATCATCCTCAGTTCCTAAGGAGCAGATGGGACAAGCAGAGCTAAAGCATCATGAGCAGGTGTGATTAAGCAGATGGTTCAAAGTGCAGCTGAACCGCCACATAGTGATTATCAAGTGAACTGTGTGGCAGGCCAGTGCATTTTCCAACAGACCAAGAGGGAAAATGGGACAGTTTGGCTGATAATTGAATATTTGTGTAAGCCGAGTAATTGTTGTTATTGGGAAGTAAATTATCATCAATGTGGGGTACATGAGAAAACTGAGTGACAGAGGAGCAAATC
>NW_007799404.1:0-1258 GCF_000696425.1 Galeopterus variegatus | reverse complement strand
AAGATCCTGTTGCTCTTCCTGCTGCTGTGATGTGTGGGCTCTGCAGCTTCTACTCCGTAGTGGAACGAGGAAAGTACAACTTTGCTGTACAGGTGCTCAACGCAAATGTAGGTATAAATTGAGCCCTCAGGTGGAGTTAAAGGTTTGAGGAAGCTAGGATTAGATCTGTCTATTTTAGGGATGGAGAGTGGGGATTAACACGATTTAATATTCAAAAACTGGTGTGTCCACTCAGCCCCCAAGTGGTGTCCACATGACTTCCTTCTTTTCCCATAGTTGGCTCTTTAACCTACCCTACTCCTCCCTAACCTTAACCATACTCAGATACCAAAGTGCTAATCTTTCTTGGAGCCTTTGTTTTGCCATGGTACAGAATCTTGATTTTTATCATCAGATATGCATGTTGTCAAAGCATTTGTCCTCAACAAATTTAGCAAGTGTACCTTCACCCAGGTTATTGACACAGATTTTGACTAGGTCAGGATGACTTAAGCATCTAAAGATCAACTGTGCTTTGACATCATTCTTCTCTGGTGACACTGTTAGCATCATCAGCCTAGGTGATGGCCTTGTCTGATTTTGTTCACTGATGTTTTTCTAAAACATCACTTTCCCTCTTTTGGGGGGGAGGGGGTGTATAAAGAGAGATGGTGTGTATGTGTGTGTGTGTGAGAGACATTTGTTTTCTGTACCTTCTTTATCTAAATTTATCTTGCTACTCCCCCAGCATAGAAGCTATATCTAGCTGAGCCTACTTCAGTCATTTAGACACTCTAATTTTAGTCCCTTTGTCATTTCAGGAACACATGCCTCAGTAAAAAATTAAAAATTATAGATTTAAACAGTGTTTAATAGTCTGTTTTCTAAAATGTATAAAATAAAGTGAAACTAATGCATATATTGCAGAGAATGTATCTCAAGTATTAAAGTAGGAATTCTCACATCATTGTTGCTGCTTTTACTCTGAGGATTTATTCTGTTCACCAAATGCTGCTGGTAAAGGATATGTGACATTCCAAAGAGATCTATAGCATCAGTGATGTTTATATTTGTGGCTCTCAGGTGTAGTATCAACTCCTGCCTCTGTGGGAGTTCAGAGCATTCTCATGTGTATTTATGTAACTGAACCAGAAGTTGCTTTTACGTGACAATGTATTTTATGTTCCAGGAGACAAATAACATGTTTGTCATAGGGACAGAGGGAAATCTTAGACAAGAGTAAGAGTACTGCTTGTTGCTGATAATAATGACTCCCCCC
>NW_007799403.1:0-1258 GCF_000696425.1 Galeopterus variegatus | reverse complement strand
GTGTTTGCCTTCTTTCATTTAGTATTCTGGATGACACTAGGAGGTAAGCCACAGTGGTGTTCTCATTTTAAGGTTGCAGGACTGATATTTGGAAAGTTTCCCAAGGTTACCCAGCTTGTAAGCTGCAGAGTGAGAATCTGAACCCAGGTCTGTGTATGTCCAAAGCACCCGACTCTAACCACTAGGCACAAAGTGTGCTTGGGTAAATGTCTGCTGCCTGCCCATGCCGGAGTGTGCGATGCCAGCTTCCTGAAGGTGGGGTCTGTGCCTTTGTCCTCTCTGTATCCCTCACAGTGCCCAGAATGGACTTGGCATGTAGTGAATGCCCCAAAACATCTAATGAATGGACAGGTAGCTAGGGGAGGGATGACCCAACAGCCCAAACTACTCCTGCAGCAGGGGGCACCCGGGTTGGTCCAGTAGAACCTGGGCACGTTTCCTTCTCTCCTTTTGCCAGCTTTAGCCCCAGGTCCCACCTCTCCCTGCCCCTCCCTGGTCCCTCCTATCCTGGTACAAATCACTGGCTCAGACAACAGCGATGTGTTTATCCCACAGGATGTGACTCTGAATATTAGAGTGTCAGAAGCGGCTGCCTTCGCAATAAGTTGCTGTCAGAGAGAAAATAAAAGAGGAGTTGCAGTTATTTAATTTAGAGCATGCTGGCGACAGGCTGGGCCTGAGGACTCGCGGCTGTTTTCCCAGCAGCTGGGGCACCAAACCCTGCAGGACTCTGCCTTCCAGGCTCATCCTCCCTGGTCCAGCCACTTCTCCCTCCAGCCCGTGTCCCATGCATGTGCAGAGCTCCCTCCCTGCAGGGCCTGGCCCCTCCTCCCACTTCTCCAACCCCAACCTGCCTCTTTTGTCTTCAGGGCCTTCCTGACCCTTTCTGTCCCCAGTGAACCCTGCAGTGTCACCTGTGTCACCCTGGTCTCTCTCCCCACTTCCCTGCCCATCCCGCCATCTTCCTGGCACCTTTACTATATTTTCTCACTCATCTATCCTACACTTCCATCCTAAAGAATGAGGAACGTGAAGCTTAGAAAAGCTGAACACCCAGGCTTCTGATTCTACACAGAAGGATGCAAAAGGAGGCCGGCCATGGTGATTCAGCAGTTCCCTACTGAGGGCCTCGCAGGCACTAAATGCTGCTGGGACTGTCAAGACACAGGAGGTGGGAGGTTTGTGCCCTCGGTGTGGTCGGGGAGCCTGCTGAGCTCTTGTTCACAGGGGGAGGGGAGATGGGAAGTGGCGGGGGGGG
>NW_007799402.1:0-1258 GCF_000696425.1 Galeopterus variegatus | reverse complement strand
AGGGACCCACAGCACACAGTTCCTCTTTGAATCCCCCCAGCATGGGTCGACCCAGGTGCCCACCGGGAGTGCTCTCCGGCAACTTCATTCTAGCTCCAGAGTGCTCTGGGCTCCCCTCTCCCAACCAGAAATCAGTTTGGGGTTCTTCCAAACTGAGGGCCACAGAGATGGTATCTGCCTCCCGGAAACAGTGAGTTTACCTGGGGCCGAAGCCCAGGGTGTGGTGGAGTGACAGTCTGGGCGGGCTCCACTTCCCAGCCCTCCTGACACTGGCCCAGGGGCTCCCCCTGCCAGCAGCCCCGTCAGAGATCCACGGGAGGAGTGGGATTGTAGGCCATTCCACAGGCCCCGGGGGGCCCCGCGTCGAGGTACGCAAGTGGCCCGTCTCAGTGAGGAGCCGCACCAAGCCAAGGGGCTGTCTCTGCCCCACCCGAGAAAATGGAGGCAGTGCTGTTGCCGTGGCCTAGCCTGGTGTGGTAGGCGGGAGCCAGGTGAGTGGGAGCCAGGCAGGCGGAAGCCAGATGGCCTTTGCCCTGCAAGTGGGGCTGGACTGGGGGTGACTCACAGCGCTCGCAGAGTTGGGCTGGTCTGGCGCCTTCCACTCCTTTTCTGTGTCGTCTCTGCTGGCTTACTTGGCCTTTGTTGTCTTGGGCTGCTTGCTCGATCCCGCAGCGCGCCTTGGGCACTTTCAGGAATCTTCTTTTGTGTCGGCCCCATAACCTCGAATCTGTAGTTGCTTTTTCGTCATTGTAGGTTAGTTGTTCAAAGATTTATTCGTTTTTTGTTGCTCTTGGAAATGCAAATAGTACTCTGGTATCACAGCGTACACTTCTCAGGGTTGCACTGTCTCCTGGCATGGCCGCTCCAGACCCGTCGCCGTCTTGAGTCCTTCCTTTATTGAGGATTTTTGAGTCTATGTTCATCATAGATATTGGCCTATACTTAGTTTTCTTTTCTTGTTGTTTCTTTGTCTGGTTTTGGTATCAGGTCTCATAGAATGAGTTCAGGAGAGTGACCTCTATTTCAGTATTTTTGGATAGTTTGAAAAGAATTGGCATTAATTTCTCTTTAAAGGTTTGGTTGAATTCAGCAGAAAAACAATCCAGCCCTGGGCTTTTCTTTGTTGGAAGACTGATAATTATTGCTTCAATCTCATTGATTGTTATTGGTCTGATCAGGTTTTCCATTTCTTCTTGTTTGAGTCTTGGTAGATTGTATGTGTTAGTCTCAATTTCATTTATTTCTGCTCTGAGTTTTA
>NW_007799401.1:950-1258 GCF_000696425.1 Galeopterus variegatus | reverse complement strand
GAAAACTAATCAGACCAAGCAAATCGATCTCAGAAAACTAATCAGACCAAGCTTATCGATCGAGGAAAACTAACCAGACCAAGCTTATCGATCTAACTAAAAGCAAGCGACCTACGACATCGATCTAAGTAAACTCCTCGCACCGAGCTCATCGATCTAAGTAAACTCATCACACCAAGCCCTTCGATCTAAGTAAACTCATCACACCAAGCTCATCGATCTAAGTAAACTAATCAGACCAAGCACATTGATCTAAGTAAACTCAGCAGACCAAGCACATTGATCTAAGTAAATTCATCAGAGCCTTA
>NW_007799401.1:0-356 GCF_000696425.1 Galeopterus variegatus | reverse complement strand
ACCGAGCTCATCGATCTAAGTAAACTCATCACACCAAGCCCTTCGATCTAAGTAAACTCATCACACCAAGCTCATCGATCTAAGTAAACTAATCAGACCAAGCACATTGATCTAAGTAAACTCAGCAGACCAAGCACATCGATCTAAGTAAACTCATCAGACCGAGCTTATTGACCTAAGTAAACTAATCAGACCAAGCACATTGATCTAAGTAAACTCAGCAGACCAAGCACATCGATCTAAGTAAACTCATCGGACCGAGCTCATCGATCTAAATAAACTCAACACACCAAGTTCATCGATCTAAGTAAACTAATCAGACCGAGTCCATCGATCAAACTAAACACATCAGACCG
>NW_007799400.1:0-1258 GCF_000696425.1 Galeopterus variegatus | reverse complement strand
CTTTGCAGGACCATATTTAAAAATATAATTAAGCCAAGAATTCATGTAAAATTAGTGAGGTATATTTTAAGTTGTGACAGAGAGGTATGTCCTGGGCTTAAACCAGTTACCTAATTTTACAGAATCTTAGTGATGAAATCACCCTGATTTGTCTAGAAAAGAAGAGGAATGGAAGAGAGAAGTGGAGAAGTTTTTTGTCTTACTAAATTATGTTGGGAAAGCTCTCAAGAAAAAAAAAATAATAAAACAAAAACCAATGTTAAAAGTAAACTATGGTTGTAAATAAAAATGACGTTTTTTATTTTCTTGAATAAATGATATTAGGCCAAAGATTTTGCTCAATCTAGAGCTATTTTTGCTGTTTAATGTTAACAAAGGACTTTGTGTCTTTGAGGAAGTCACTCTTTACCCTATTCTGTACCTGAGACTAGTAAAATAGGAACAGGTACTTCCCGAGTGATTGAAGGAGGAGATATCAGAAACATTTTATATTTACCATTAACTTTGCTCTGGGGTTCGAGGTATAAGCATGAAACAATTGTTACTCCATGGTTTCCAAGTAACATTCCTGGGTTAATCAGAACGCCATAAAAAAGGCTGTATTTACGACAAGACACCAACTATCCAATGCTGATGTTTATTCTCATGTATCATTTAAGCAGGCTTCTGCGGTTTTTTTATTCTATAATATTATTTTTATCATGTGCTTCAACTTATGCCATACCCATATTACAATGTATCCTGTCATACCTCTTTGTTTACTCCTATTTTAATGCATTACTTAAGTCTTTGCAATTCCCATATTGTCAAGGCAGAAAGGGTAAATTATTTTTCTTGTAAGAAGTTGGTTGGTTTGCCCAATATAGCTTGTTGAGTAAAGTTTGATATGCATATCACAACTCATACCAACATTAAATAAAATAGCTTAAATATCCAGGTATAAAATGAAACTCATAGAAAAGTAGAAAGAAATGTACCATATATAGCTAAGTATACAGTCTTAGGATGAAGAAGACCTTATTTAAGCAATGACACAAAGATAGATACCACGAAGGTAGTACTGTATAGTACTCAGGAATATACTCTTAGATGTCAAACCATTCTAATTCTGTGTCTGCTGTTAACAGACTATGTAACTTTAGGCAGGCCATAATTCACCTTGTCAGTGGGGGAAAATAGGACCTTTGTCATCTAACTTTTAGGAAAACTAAAGGAGATAATGAATATAAAGCAGCATTTAGCATAGTGATTGAATCAC
>NW_007799399.1:0-1258 GCF_000696425.1 Galeopterus variegatus | reverse complement strand
CTGTGAATCCATCTGGTCCTGTGCTTTTCTTTGTTGGGAGCCTTCTGATAACAGCTTCAATTTCTTTTACTGTTATTGGTCTGTTCAGGTTTTCTACATCTTCATGGCTCATTTTTGGGAGCTTGTGTGTGTCCAGAAATTTATCCATTTCCTCCAGGTTTTCAAATTTGTTGGCATATAGTTGTTTATAGTGGTCTCTAATGATTCCTTGTATTTCAGAGGTATCAGTTGTAGTATCACCTTTTTCATTTCTAATTTTTGGGTCTTCTCTCTTCTTTTTTTAGTTAGCCTTACTAATGGTTTGTCAATTTTATTTACCTTTTCAAAAAACCAACTTTTTGACTCATTGATCTTTTGTATCATTGTTTGTGTTTCAATTTCATTAAGTTCTGCTTTGATCTTAATGATTTCTTTCCCTCTGCTAACTTCAAGTTTGAATCGTTCTTATTTTTCTTGTTCTTTAAAGTGAAGTATTAGTTTGTTCACTTGCCATCTTTCCATTTTTCTGAAGTAAGCATTTAATGTGATAAATTTCCCCCTTAGTACCGCGTTTGTAGTATCCCACAGGTTTTGGTGTGATGTATCATTGTTTTCATTAGTTTCAAGAAATTTTTTGATTTCCTGTTTAATTTCTTCTTGGGCCCATATGTCATTAAGTAGAATGATGTTTAATTTCCATGTTTTTGTATAGTTTCCAGAATTTTGTTTTTTATGATTTCTAATTTTAAACCATTGTGGTCTGAAAAAAATACATGGGATAATTCCAATTTATTTGGATTTGTTGAGACTTGATTTGTGCCCTAACATGTGATTTATCCTGGAGGATGATCCATGTGCTGATAAGAAGAATGAATATTCTGAGGTCGTTGGATTGAATGTTCTGTAGATATCTGCTAAGTCCAATTGGTCTAGAGTGTTGTTTAAATCTTGTGTTTCTCTGCTGATTCCTTGCCTTGAGGATCTGTCCAGTGTTGATAATGGGGTGCTCAGGTCCCCTGCTATTATGGTAGTAGTGTCTATTTCCTTCTTTAGGTCTAATAGATTTTGTTTTATAAATCTGGGTGCTCCAACATTGGGTGCCTATGTATTTATGATTGTTATATCTTCTTGATGGATCAATCCTTTTATCATTTTGTAGTGGCCCTCATTATCTCTTTTTATGGTTTTCAGTTTAAAGTTTATTTTATCAGATATAATAATAGCTACACCAGCTTGTTTTTCATTTCTGTTTGCATGGTAAATCTTTTTCCATCCTTTC
>NW_007799398.1:0-1258 GCF_000696425.1 Galeopterus variegatus | reverse complement strand
AAGATCCTTTCCATGGTCTTCCGGAGACAAGGCTTTAATCAACTCAGTCATGATCACTCAACCAGATAGGTGTCGGCTGAAACAGGACTGAAACCCAGACGTTCTGACCCTGACGAGCCTCTCCTTCCACAACAGAACCTTCACACACAGACTCCTTGGTGAGGGTGGAGAGGAAACCTGGAGCAGGTGATAGGGTAGCGTCCCACGGATGACCACTGGACAAAAACGCACCTTCCACCCTCATGTGTGCATGAACCTACACCTGACAGACACATTTTGCTTCCTGTCTCCTTTCTCTTCCCCTTGCTCTTTAACTCCATCGGCCTCTCACACGGCCACCTTCACCCCGTGTGTGAACTTGCAGCCCACGTCCCAGATGCACCCAAGAACCTACTCCTTGTGCTTTGTGCTCCATGATGGGTCAGGCCATCCAGCACGCCTCTCACGGGGATCTCAGGCACTTTGGGGGCGCTAATAAGAAACCAGCTTTCCCCTTGCTCTTTCACTAACAAGCTCGATAACCTTAACCTCCCAGGGTCTCAGTTATATTACCTGTAAAATGGAGAGAAGAATCCCTGCCTGGGGCCTCACACAAATGTAGAGCATCTAAAGAGCATATGTACTCTGTAAGGACTTGCAGAAAAGAATAAAACGCAGACTGCAGCGAGGTGAATGATTCAGTGCATCCTCCTTATTCACCTGGAGTGAGTTCCAAGGAAGCAGTTTGCAAATTGTCAGCCACTGTGCGTGTGATTTTTAAAATTATTTCATTATTAGATCCACTGTTTATTACTTTTGCTACATCACACAAAGTGCAGTAATCCTAAGAGACTGACATGATAATGACTGATGATGATGGTATGATGGCAATGGTGACGGAGACAGTGGTGATGGTGAGGATGATGGTGATGGTGGTGGAGATAGTGGTGATGATGATGGTGGTGATGGTGATGACCATGGTGGTGATGCCATTGATGGTAGACAGTGGTGATGGTGATGGTGGTGGTGGTGACAGAGATGACATTGATATTACCGATCTACTTAACACATACAAATCCTGACATAGGTAGGTGGACCTTATCTCTTGCACAGAATGGAAGCATCTTCCAGACTGAGTCCAGGACCCCTGATGCTGAGCTGGTGGTCCCACAGTAGGCACTCAGAAAGGCACTATGCCAGAATGGTTGGCCTTGACCACGTTATGTAATGCCTCTCGACCTCAGCTGTCTCATCTGTAAAAGAGGAGTTATAATGGTCC
>NW_007799397.1:0-1258 GCF_000696425.1 Galeopterus variegatus | reverse complement strand
CCCTCTGTACCTAGAAACGTTGATCAGACCATCTCTGACATTTCATACTGATTATTTGTTTTTAAGTCTTATTTCCTGGAGATTTTAAGTCCGTTTAGGGCAGAAGTCAATGCGGTGGCTGAAGACAGAGTAGGTTTTAAAAAAAATTTTTTTTGAGGGGGAAAATGTATTTTGGGAATCTTTATGTTGTATTTAAATATTAATTAAATGAAATGTCATACACATTTTCTAAGCTCATCTATAGTACTGTAGAACTTTTGTTTCAGTTATGCATATGTATTAATGTATTGTTGCATTAATGTTTGTAATAGTCCATTTTGTGTTGCTATAACAGAATACCTGAGACTGGGTAATTTGTACAGAAAATGAAATTTATTGCTTACAGTTTCTGAGGCTGGGAAGTCCAAAGTCCATCTGGTGGTGGTGACAGTGGCCCAGGGGACTCACATTGTAAGATGATGGAAACAGAGCAGAGAGAAAGAGAAAGACAGACTCTCTTCTTCTTTTAAAGCCCTCAGAACCACACCCTTGAGCAACATTTTTAATCCATTCACTACTGCATGGCCCTACAATCCAATCACCTCTTTAAGGCTCCATATTTGATTACCATAATAGGATTTCCCACCCTCTTAACAGTGCCAGTGGTGGCTAAGTTTCTAATACATAAAACTTGGGAGACAAATTTCAAGTTTCAGTGAGTTTTGGGGGTGGTCATAATTCAATCCACTACAAAGTTGCAATGTAAAAAATACATCTTTGTTTTTCTTACATCTCTAAACTTATTTCACTATATTGCCATTTCTATAGAAGGGCAATGATAACACTTATCTCAAGGGGTTGAGGACTAATAGAGTGTGAGTTTAAGGCCAAATGAGCTCCAGATGCCGCCTCTGTACCCTCCTGCCATCTAGATTGCCTTTATACTGTCGCAGAACAAGTGTATTTAACTCTTGATTGGAGATGAAATGAAGGGCAACAAGGTCAGACAGGCAATTCTTAAGATACATCGATAGGACAGCTCTCCAGTGTTCTCTGCTTCTCATCTCTCCTGTTGCACATTATGGTGGCTTGAGTTGAATAATAGCAGGAGAAGTCTTGAAGTTTTCACTTGTGATTGAAAGTGGGAATGCTGAGCTTCAGTTTTAAAAATTAGATGTGGCTTACAAGTTTGTTATGTCTTGTATTTTACTGTTCTCGTTTTCTAGCAGCTTGAATGCCGTCTATTGTGAGGTCTGCTATCTCTGCTTTCATCACTGGG
>NW_007799396.1:0-1258 GCF_000696425.1 Galeopterus variegatus | reverse complement strand
GCAACAAGCAGCATTTGACATACTGGCTTCATTTAATTTGAATATATGCCAAGAAATGGGATTGCTGGGTCATATGACAGTTCTATTTTTAGCTTTTTGAGGAACTTCTAAACTGTGTTCTGTAATGGCTGTACTAACTTGTAGTCCCACCCACAGTATACGCGGGTTCCCTTTCCTTCCCATCCTCACCAACACCTGTGATCTTTCTTTCTGATGACAGCCATTCCAACAGGGGTCAGGTGACATATCATTGTGGTTTTAATTTGCATTTCTCTGATAATTAGCCAGGTAAAGCATATTTTCTTACACCCGTTGGCCGTTTTTATATCTTCTTTTGATAAATGAGTGCTTTTAATGCAACCATGCCGTAGACAGGGCTCCCAGTAGTGAAGAAAAGGGTCTCCCTAACTTTTTCCTTCCTTTAATGTGTTCTCATCACCTTTTTTACCCATAAACTTGAAGCTTTCTTTGCTCTATTCTTTTTGGGGGGTGGGGGGAGCTTTGGGGTGGACTAGACGTAGTAAGAATCCAGAATCAAATAAAACAAATAGCAACATCAGAAAAGATCTTAGAAGGTAGTTGGTTCTGTTTGCCCAAATTCGAAGTGGGGAAACTAGGGACCTACAAATAAGAAAGAATTCCCCGAAGTCACACAGGCAGTTTGTAATAAAATCTAAAGAACGCACTGAAGTCTCTTGAACTCCAGTTACCCATCCACTGCATCCTTGATACTTAAAGTGTAGTGCACAGACCACCCACACCGACATCAGCAGCAAGTTTGTTAGGAACTTAGAATCTTAGTCCTTACTTCCAGAACTGGTGATCAGATTCTGCATTTTAACAACATCCGCAGGTGATTCATACAGATGGTACGGTATGTGAACTCTTCCCAGAGGAAAGCAGAAAGCAGAGGAAGGCTTACCTGGGTGCATGTGTGCATGAAGGTATGGAGAACAGATGGAAAAACCTCAGTCTAGTATGACCCAGAAAGATGGAAGAATACAATAATAATAATAACTAGCTTTCAAGCAAAATTTCTAAATAATATCAAGAGGCATACGCAAGCATCCCAGATGACAGTCTGGAATGAGATTTTAAATTTAGGTATGAGATAAGGCACACTTGTGATGCTCTTAACCAAACCACAGACCCATCAGAAAAAGAAAGAAAAAAGGAACTATTCCCACTTCTTATTGATAAAACTGTGCTTTGCTCCTTTGCTCTTGGAGGATTAGCATGAACAAGCAATTGTAAAAAA
>NW_007799395.1:0-1258 GCF_000696425.1 Galeopterus variegatus | reverse complement strand
CTGTTCCTGTCAGGAAGCTACGGTTAGGGTCAGATCACCTTAACTGAATCAACAGCCAAGTTGACATAAGTCATCTGTGTTGCAATTTTTATTCAGTCAAATACACACTTTGTTCACCCACACTCTTGGGGATATAGCCTCCATTATTCTTAACTGAGAGGCTGGGGTGTTTATAAGTACCTCTTTTTTATTGCTGGGTCATATACTCTAATTTTTGTCTCCTTGGCATTATCAGACTATTGATAACTTTTTTCTTTTAAGTGGTATTCTACTTTGATTCTTAGCCTTTTGCTTTGTGTATCTTAAAATTTTGACTGTGTGCCAGGCTTGTTTCTTCTTCTATCCTTGCTGTCTTTGCAGCTCTGGATTCCATTTTTTGTCTTTTCTGTCCTGTGGGATTACCAGAAACTCTTTCAGCTACTCTGCTTCTTAGCAGCTACACACTGCTCAGACATTTAGCCTTTCACACAGCACCAAAAATTAGGATATTCTCCAAGGGGACACTTCTTGGCTCATCCATTCCTGTTTCACCTCTCTTTAGTAGCTCACCCTTTAAGTTCTGGTTGCCTGAGCACCTCCAAATGCTTTCAAATAGAAATTTTTTAAAATCATTTTTTCCCCTACTGTTTTTTTTTTTATTTTTTGGTGGAATCTACTACAGTTTGAATGTGTGTCCCTCCAAAATTCATATGTTGGACGTTAGCTCACAAGGTGATGGTATTAAGAGGTGGAGCCCTTGGGAGATGATTAGGTCATGAAGGCTCTGCCCTTGTGAGTGGGATTAATGCCATTGTAAACAAGCTGGAGGAAATTAGGCCCTTTTTTGCTTCTGCCTTCTACCATGTGAGTACACAGCAACCAGGTGCCGTCTTGGAAGGAGAGACTGAGCCTTCACCAGATACCAGATGTGCTGGTGCCTTGATCCTGAACTTCCCAGCCTCCAGAATTGTAAAATTCTATTACGTATAAATTACCTAATCTGTGATATTTTGTAATAGCAGCACAAATGAACTAAGACAGGAACATCATTGGTTCACTACAAGCTATGCCATTATAGCTGAATAAAGAAAAACCCTGATATGGGTTGAATGTTTGCCCCCTCCAAAGCTCCTGTAGAAGATTGATCTCTGATGTGGCAATGTTAAAAGGTAAGGCTTTTAGGAGATGGTGATTGGATCATGAGGTCCCTGCCCTTAAAATGGATTAATCCTTTAATGGGTTAATGGATTATCGTGGGTGTAGAGTAGTGGCTTTATAA
>NW_007799394.1:0-1258 GCF_000696425.1 Galeopterus variegatus | reverse complement strand
TTTTTTTTAGGATAATTTGAGTCTTTAATTCATGTTATCTTCCTCTAGAGAGCATTTACTTCTATTTCTGGCAGGTAGTTAGGGTAGAGTAGATCACCTAATTCAATCAGAGATTGGGCTTTATTTTTTGTGAGAACTGGTATATTTCTTGGGTGTAGCCTTTCCACAACACCAAGAGAAATTCTGAGATGTTTACAGGAACTCTTCCTTCTTGGCATGTCCTAAACTGGAATTTTTGTCTCTCCAGTTCCATAAACTTAAAAAGCTCTGTTCTGCTTTGTGCCCACTCTACAGGGGGACTTTCACATCTGCACGTGCCTCAAGAAGAACAACTGAGCCACACATCTGGCTACTTATGTGGTTTTTATTCCCTCTTGGATGTGAGTCCCTCATATTTTTGCTGTCTTGTTAGTTTGTTGATGCTTTTAAACAGATGTTTTTAAATATTGTTCTCAGCTTTCTTAGTTGTTCTTATAAGGAGAATTAGTTTGAGAAAAGCTTGTCTGCCAATGCAAGCAGAACTCCCTTAACCTGCTCCAGGTTTATAATTTCATTGAGATTTTTATTTCATTGTAACATTTTCTTTTATATGTATGTGTGTGTGTGTGTATGTATGTGTATTTGTGTGTGTGTGTGTATGTGGACATACACACAAACTGCCAGGTCAAATTTAATAGTCTTTTGTACATTTCTTCATTACATTGTCATTTTTAAAACTTTGTTAGCATACCCATTTTGTGTCCTGTTTATAATCATTTCGATTTCTGTAGCTTGTACATATCTGATGCCATTTTTGTGGCTTCTCTCTAGTCTTGCTTATGCCTGTTTATATTCTTACCAGTTTTCTTATTCTTTTTGTGCACTTTTTTTTGTGAGCTCATGATATTTATCTCTAAGCTCATCATAGAGCTCATCTCTATGGTGTTTCTTTGAGTCTTCTGTTTAAAATTTTCAACTTGGGTTTGAAGTACAACTCCAAACCCATATGAGTATGTGTTTAAGATGAGTAATTCTTTGGTGAGACCTTATTTTCTTTTTTCCCTTCTCTCCATTTATAGACAAGGATGAGCTAGAACAGTATTCCTCTTTAACACTTTGTTTCCTAATGTGTCATTCTTCTGTGGCATTACTTTTATGTAGGTGTCTCCAATCTAGCCTTTCACCATTCTCAGTTCTCAGATTTTGTTTCCTGTCCGTCCATCCCGTGAACATTTTAAAACCCAGGCTATGGCCCATTGTAGATCCACAAATGCCCCCA
>NW_007799393.1:0-1258 GCF_000696425.1 Galeopterus variegatus | reverse complement strand
AGCTGCAAACAATGGGGTTTCACAGGTGATGAAAGGAATGTAGAATAGATACCAGGATCAGCTGCTGAACAAGATCCAGCCAGTGTCAGAGCCCAACAAAGCTGAGAACATATCTGCATTGAATTGCACCCAGCATTGGAAATGAACCTCCAATTTCCCATGCTAATCTACTTAAGCAATTCTTCTTTTGGGTGTTGATACAAAGTTCTCCCAAGAGCTGGCATCATATCACATTTTTTACATATTATGGATCATGCAAAAAATCTACACCTATTCAAAACACCTTATTTTTATATTTGCCTTTTCTAAAATTTCTTTGCAATCACCCAGGAAATATGTAATTTCATTATAGGAAATGTTTTTAAAGCAAGGAATGCTCTGGTACAGAGGGAAGGGAAAAAAAAATCACAAAATTCCTTTATCAATGAAACACATTCCTATTGCTCAATTTTGATCAACTTTACACTCAAACCTTTGAGGAACAAAGCAGACAATAAGAATAAACTCTCAATCCTTGAGCTGCAAAAGAACTGCATTCTGCCAACAACCTGAAAAAGCTTGGAAATGGATCCATCCCCAGGCAAGCTTCCGATGAGGCTAAAGTCCCAACCTACATCTTGATTAAAACTTGATTTAAGCTGCTAACTTTGTGATAGTAAATATCTATTACAACACTGGACAACATGTGTTGGGTTTTTCACTAACAGTGACATTTGCCTGACAACCATTTATGAAATTACCCTTCCCATTGTCATCTTAAAAATCTTATAAGGCACTGAAAAAAAGACACCCCATACTCACATACAGAAATATATCATTTCACTGCAAACAGAAACAAAAACAAACAAAAAAATTTATAAACGTATGGATAGAACCTTTCCTTAGTATAAATCATAATAAAACCTGTAAACTTCAGAGGTTTAAAACAGTATTTATTTATTAATCAGAAGTATATGGCTGTTTTAAATACTCTCCAGAAAGAGAATGAAACCCTCCCCTCCACTACCCAAAATTTATTTCAGATGTTGAGACTAATGATACAACACACACACACAAAAGGAAATTAAAATATTTATTACTTATATAGTGAGTTTTTCTGAGCAAGAAAAGGGCTTCCAAGCCGATCTAAAAATGGTTTGAAAGAATGTGGAAAGGAGATTGGCTTGGGGTTTTAATGGTGGTCAGGTAGTGGGACCAGGGCCAGGTTCCCACATGTGGGCAGAAGCATAAAGGATTTGAAATCCTGCCAGCACTACAG
>NW_007799392.1:0-1258 GCF_000696425.1 Galeopterus variegatus | reverse complement strand
GGATAAGAGATAATTGAAAAAAGCAAAGTAAATGGAAATATGGAAAAATAATAGAAAAAATACCATAAAAAGTTTTTACTACTTACTAGTTAACTCACAAATTCAAAAGCAAAGATATTTAAACTAAATTTAAAAACTAATAGTATTTAATTTACAAGAGAAAACTCTGAAACAAAAAACACAGAAATTTTATTAAATGAATATATAAACACATACAGTATGTAACTATGAATTAAAATAAAACTGGTCTAACAACTTGAATTTCTGACAAATGGAATTTGTGTCTGTGAGTCAAGGATGATTTAGCATCAGAAAACCCATCAGTATAAGTTGCCATATTACCAGGCAAATGAGGAATATCATGCGGTTTTCTCAGCAGAAAAATGGAAAGATCTTGACAACTTTCAGTGCAAATATAAGATAGTAAGCCATACAACAGTAGTAAAATAATAGATTAAGTAATTTAACAAAGTTTATATATAAATTGAAATGTATTTACTGCTTTCAGAATTAAGATAAGAATGATTACAACTGTCTAACATTGTAGTGTATGAGCTTGCAAGCAAGGGAAAGAAAGCAAAAATAAGAACAAATACAAGGTTTAAAATTCAGATGGATAAAGCTTAAACACTCCTGCTTTTCAGAGAAGAAACAATCATCTAATTAAAAAAACTAAACAATAAAATTAATAGACAGTCTACTAATCTAAGAAGCAATTTATTATATTTTTCTTTCCTTGAGAGTCAGATGTCACCTGTGATTCTGCCTGCACCTTATCACTGATGTGGAGTGATTTCTGCAAATCAACACAACCTCTACAGGGCAGAAAATAAAAAATAGACATACCATTATCTAAGTCAACCAAAAAAAAAAAAAAAAAGATGAGAGAATACCCAAATAACAAATATAAAAACACAAAACAAAACAAAACCCAATAATCACTGCCATGAATACAAAAGGAAAAAAACAAAAACAAAAACAAAAACAGTGGTAGAACAATAATGCAAGTGAGAAAGTGAAAGAAACTGTATATTTCTTGAAACACAAACAATAAAATGGAAAGAATGTAAAAAGCTGTATTTAAAACATCCAAACGGTTACTAAAATCAATAAAATGCCAGGAGTAAGACAATAGCTTTCAATAATAACTCTGAATGTAAAATGTATTAAACTACTCACTCAAAAGACTGGTTGAAGTGAAAAGCTAGAGTCAACTACATGCTTTCTTCAAGAGACTAACCTCACCTGTAAAGACACA
>NW_007799391.1:0-1258 GCF_000696425.1 Galeopterus variegatus | reverse complement strand
TAATGATTTACCAGCTAATTGGGCATCCCTTAATCCAGTCAAGTAAATATGTAACAGTAACTGTCACATTAATCTATTAACTACAGTAGTGATATTAAGTAATCTCTAAATTCATCTTCAATGTTAATAAACAAAAACCTCTAGGAAGAAAAAAAAATCCAACAACCTGTTACTATATTGTTAATCCAGTGTATCAGGAAGCATAATTTTCACATTGCCTCCATGCTAAGTAAGAGCTCATTTAATATACTTACTGCATGCTCCTCATGTGTTACAGGTTTATTTGGTTTGAACTTCTTTTCTGCCACATTTCATAAGTGGGTTTGTGGAAACTTCCACAAAACAATCATCAACAGCCAACAATACATTACATAAAGCACATTATTAAGACATTAATAAATATGAAAAATAACTTAGACAAAAATAAAAAGGCACTAGGTTGAAAGCAATTGTCAATAGATTTGCTGTTAATAAGCATTTAGATGTTTAGCAATCAAGGCATGGTGGAAATTGTGATGTTATACTGTTCTCTTTATAAAGGGAAAACAGGCTGATTTCTCAGGGAAGAAAAAACTTTTCTTGATACTAAGTCTAGAAGAAGCTTCCCACCAAGATACTACATAGGGAGCATCAAGAGACATGTTAGATGGTTTCCCCAACCGTTTTATAATAATCTAGATGTGTATGTCCAATAGCTGTAATTTTAGCAATTTTCCATGATATTTTAAGACAATGTTATAAAATAAGATTTAGTGAAAATAATTCCACACAAAATTCAAGTGATGTTGTCTATGAACCAGGCACAATTCTTGGTGTCCCAAATAATTTTACAAACAAAACTTAGAATAGTTAGATATATAAACAAGGAATATCCCTCTTGTCATCTCTGTAAATAATTACTCTTTGCCAGATTTCTGATAACTATATAGCAGAGTTTAGTGAGGATGTAAAGAACTAGTTATCTGTACTGATGATTGAAGATCATTTCCTAATCTTTGCAAAACAAAAGCTAAAAAAGTTCATCTCGGAAAGTTGAGAAGCAGAACTTAATGATGGACCTCAGAAAAACTGCAACCAAAATTATAAAATTTTAAAAAATATTTTATTTTGTCAAAATACAATGTGGTTGATTATTGCGGCCCATTACCGAAACCTCCCACCCTCCTCCTTCTCCCCCCTCCCTCCCAACAATGTCCTTTCTATTCGCATGTCATATCAATTTCAAGGAATTGTAATTGTTATGACTTCTTCCCCCCCC
>NW_007799390.1:0-1258 GCF_000696425.1 Galeopterus variegatus | reverse complement strand
TTATGCCTCCAGCTTTATTTTTTTGCTCAGCATTGCTTTGGCTATGCGTGGTCTTTTGTTAGTCCATATAAATGTCTGGATAGTTCTTTCCATTTCATAGCAGAAATATTTTTAAAATGCATTATACAACTAGACTTTTTTCATGACTGTTCCCTTAATCCACAACCCTCCCCAGAAAAATTAATTTATGTATTCTTTTTAAAATTGTATATGTTTAAGATGTGCAACATATTTTGATAGACAAATACATGGTAAAATGAATACTACAGACAAGCAAATTAACATATCCATAATCTCATAGTTACCTTTTGTGTGTGTAGTTCTATTAACTCTTATTTGAAATTTTTTTAATTATCTCTTCACAGGATTCTTATAGAAAGTATGTTAATGAGTAGGAATGTCACCTTTCTATAAAATTAATGTGCCAGTTAGGTGTTATCTGGGGTATGCTAATACAAATGTGGCCTAATTTTCTGTTACAATTATTCACCATAATGGAATTTAAAATGTAGCTTGGAAAAAAGCAAACAAACACTGCTAAATGTAAACTACCTCCCTCCTCAGACTGACAATAGCTGTATTAGCAGAGGTCTAAGACAGCAGCAGCCCAAGTTCTTTATGGTTTCCCTTGGGAATTTAACAATCTATTTTTCCCCTACAAACCCCATTAACCCAACTATATTATAGTACTTTTTCACTGTCCCCATTATGTGGAGCCCCTTGCACATTGTACAAACATATTCACAAAACAAATACATCTATCTTTAAATTATGTGCTTTTGATCTTTGAAAAACAATATGTGGTCTATTTACCAGTATCTCATATTAAGGCCTTTAAAAAGTTTTTGTTTTTGTTTTTGGCAGCTGGCTAGTATGGGGATCCGAACCCTTGACCTTTGTGTTATCAGAACCATGCTCTCCCAAGTTAGCCACTGGCCAGCCCCTTAAAAATATATATATATATTTTTTTCCTTTTTATCTTTTTTCGTGACCGGCAATGGATCACAACCCTCAGTGTCGCACCCGTACCGGACCGGCTCTGGCAACGGGATCGCAACCCTTGGTGTTGCGCCCGCACCTCTCTCAGCCAGTGAGCAGCCAGTCTGTACATGGGATCCGAACCCTCGGCGGGAGCGCCACCGTGCTCCCAAGCGGCGCACTGTAGCAGTGTGCCACCGGGCCAGCCCAATATTTTTTTTTTTTTTTTAAAGATGGCCGGTAAGGGGATCTTAACCTTTGACTTGGTGTTGTCAGCACC
>NW_007799389.1:0-1258 GCF_000696425.1 Galeopterus variegatus | reverse complement strand
ACACACACTCTCACACACACAAAAACAAACAAACAAACAACAACAACAACAACAAAAAAAACAGGGGGGGGGAGGAAGATATAACAACCACAATATTTTTGAAGTTCTTACAACAAGAAAATGGAGGGGACACACCTGGGTGTGAGGGGGGAGAGGGAGGAGGGAGGGAGGTTTCGGTGATGGGACACAATAATCAACTACATTGTATATTGACAAAATAAAAATAATAAAAAATAAATAAATAAATAAAAATAAAAATAAATTTCCCAATTTAGTGTCATCGGGTTATTCTTGGTATCATTTCATTATCCTTTTTTTGGTGTCTCGTCGATTGAAATGGATATTCTTATCTGGAATGCTTGTAGGTATTCCGTCTTATTTCTCTGTTTTTCTGATTATTTAACTAATTTTTGAGTTATTGATTATCTCCTAGTGTATATTATTCCCCTTCTCCTACTGTTTTGGGTGTGGCATGCTTTTTCAGTATCTTTATTATCAGTATACTTTATTATTATTGAAGTACTGTCTGCTATCCATTGTAATACTGGTTTTGATCTACAGATCATTTAAGTGGCACTACTGCAAACATGGTGAGGAAGTTAGTTATCTTTTTATATTGATTTATAAAACAGTACGTGCCGATAAGAGAAGAAGCTCTGTATGTTTTCATTTCTTTGATATTCATTATTTTTTTATGATCATATGGCCAACTTTTGTATGTTTATAATATGTGCTTGACAAGACCATGTACTCTATAATTCGTCCTCAAAGTCAAAAAGTAAATGAAAGAAAACCTAATTTTTGGAAAAGTCACAAAAATGGAGACCCAAAGAGCCAATTAAAATATATGGTTTCTAAATATTATTATTAGTGGGATACGTCTAAACACTTAAACACTCATCTGAATGGCTGAAATTTAAATTCCACTGTGTTCAAGTTTCCACTGTTTCTGTTCAAATAAGAGTTTTTTGTCTAATTGGTGCTCTTTTCTATGTATCTCTCCTCCTTGGACTTTACAGAAATTCTCTATTTTTTTTTAATTTATACATATTTATGGGGTACACAGTTGACTATCAGTATTTGTGTACAGCATGTGATGATCAAATCAATGTGATTTGTATGTTCATCATTACAAATAGTAACTGCTCTTTGTATCCCCGACCCGATTACACCCTTATCCCCCTTCCTCTCTCCCTTTCACACCTCTAGGTCTGCTCCCTCCTTCTGAAAGCTCAGTGTTTTATTGTGGTCTCTCTCT
>NW_007799388.1:0-1258 GCF_000696425.1 Galeopterus variegatus | reverse complement strand
GTTTTGTAAATCAGCAGGTAGACATCTCAGCAAGGGTGTTTACGTAGTATGACGGTTTTCAAACTTCCTGTCTTGTTTTGACACAAGAAATGGCAGTCGATAACTCCTGGAAGATTGGTCAAGTTCCAGGGTACTCCTAGTCCAACAGTGACATAACTTTTGGGGTGGAAAGAAGTGGTGTTAACACTTCCAAGCTAACTGCTAACTCTTTGTTCCTATAACCAGAGATATGAAGAGAAGAATGGGAAGCAACTCTTTGAAACAAAAACTTAGTAGGTCAGTAGAAAGAATGGAAGACATTAGTGGAAATTTCCCAGAAAATTGAACAAAAAGACCAAGAGATAGATAATAGGAAAAATGGTAAGGGGCTCAACCCACAAGACACACCATCCAAATAATAGGGTTCACAGACAGAGAAATCAGGGAAAAATGAGAAAAGATCTTCAATGAAGTACTTGAAGAACATTTCCAGCACAGTAGAAGGAAAAAGACCCATATTATGACAATTCAGATACTGGAGATGATGAACCTAAAAGTTCCCTGAGATAAAAAATAAATAAATAAATAAGTCGTGTACAAAGCCTTTGGATAAAGAACACTGCTAGGCTTTACAACAGCAACATTAGCAGCTAGAAGAAACTGGAATAATTCCTTCACAATTCTCACAAAAATTTATCTTCCATTTGCATTCAACACTCTGAGAAGACATCACTCAAGTATGTGGACAGAATAAGGACATTTTCATGCATGCAAGTTGTCAATAATTTACTACTGTGGCATAAGTATGCAGACTAAGAAAAAAGATGACATGACGTTTAAGAACCAAGGGGTCCATATGATATAAAAGTGAAGAAGGGCTCTAGGATATGGGTGGAGGGAGATTCCAGGACCAACCTGTGCAGTAGGTGCCAATTCCAGGTGCGAGCAGGAGAGAAAGCCACAGACCAACCACACTGAGTGCGTGGAGACGAGTTACATTTCATAGAGAGATCTGGAGAAGAGTTAGTGAGCGACGCATAGAAACCAAGCAACAGAGAGATGAAAATTGAATTCCACGGCGAACAAAAGTCTACGTGGAAGGAACTGTATTTCTAACATTTTCTCTGATAATTCCTTCTCAGCCCTCGAATTCACATGCCCTTCTCCCGTTTTGTCTATACGCAGAGTGACTTAAAGGTTTTCTATGACAGAGGCTCCTCTTGGAATTTAGTTAAATAGTTGCAGAACACATTATGAAGACTGGAAATGGTTCTCTGGT
>NW_007799387.1:0-1259 GCF_000696425.1 Galeopterus variegatus | reverse complement strand
TGAAAAATGAAAAATAAACACATTGGTATTATCAATCTCTATCAGTTCTGAGGTTGTCATTTAACTGAGTCAACATTTCATTATCAGACCTATTTAGATCCTTTATCAAACATGTGAACAATGTTACAGAAACTATTTTGTCCTTGATTTTAATATTTTCTCATAAGGGAGGCAATAAAATAAGCGGTTGCTATTTTGGTCTTCCTGTCTTGATGTGTATGATTGAAAAAAAATGTACGTTCTGTTACATTCTCAGTTTTATAAACACAGGATGTCTTCTATCTGTGTGTCAATTACGTTAGTCTTCTCCATGCATGCCTTAATTTTTTTTGCTGATTCAGAGCCTCTCTCTCTCTATTTCCCATCTTGAACCTGCACCTTCAGGCAGACAGGTCGATTTGTAACGGGGCGGCGCCGAGGCTGGCTGTCCTCGGTTCTTTTTCGAGTTAAAGAATCAGAAATCAAAACACAGTTAAAGTTAAAGCTTTATTACAAGGCACGAAAGAGGAGTTTAAGAAAGGGGGAAATGAAAGTGCCCTGTACTGTGCAGAAACGGGTCAAATCCTGGGCAGGATGTGACCTGGTACAAATTCCGAGAGGACAGTGGCTCTGTGGGTATGTGTTTGTGGCTTTTTATCTATCTGGTTTGCATAAACATAAATTAGCTTGATTGGCATTTTGATTGGCATTAAGGGTTATATTCCCCTTTTCCTATTGCACATGTTTTCACCCATAACGTATGTAGAAAGCTCCCGGGGGTGGGGGGATGGGGGGCAAGAGGGGGTTAAACCTCAATGTAAATGTTATTTTACTGGCATACTAATAATAACTATTAGGTTAACTCTGGGTTAATGCACTATACTTATGCACATGCTCCAAACAGTGGAAAGTCCTTACCTGCAAGCTGTGGTCAAAATGTGGTGAGAATTTATCCTGTTCTGACCGCCCAATACATATTCCATGGGCGGGTCTGAGCGGACTGGGTCGGCCCGGGACAGGTATTTTTGGACCAGTAAACCTGTTACTTTCCTTTCCCTTTCTCCCCCTTTTCTCTACCTGCTCACGTCTAACTACCCAACACATTCACACAGATTGTGGGTGACAACAATAAAGGTGAATTCGTCGGGACCACCTGATTTACACCCAGCCTACTCTCATGTTTAAGCTTCTTCTTTACTCCCGATATGTATTTTCTTCTTTTTTTTTTCTTCATTAAATTTTTATTTTGTCAATATACAATGTATATGATTATTATGGCC
>NW_007799386.1:0-1259 GCF_000696425.1 Galeopterus variegatus | reverse complement strand
CCCCCCCCCCTTATCTATAGCAAGCAGGCACTGAATACATTTTGCTTGTTGGACAGATTGGTTTTGCCTCCACCCCCACGCCGGGTTCAGAAGAGGTGGTGTAGGAAGCAATTGGATTCTTCTCAAAATAGTCACAAAAATGCGGGTTAGGCCTGAGAGAGGACGGACAGAAGGATACCCACCGGGCGCTGGGTCAGCAGCCAACTGCCGGCCCATTGCTCTGATCCGCCCACACCAGGCTGGCTGCCAGGAGTGGATGCCGGAGCTGCTGGCCTGGCCTGGCCAGGCCTGTCCACACTGCACGCACGTCCTTTTCCTCCTTTCAGCACACCTCCCACTTTTCCAAGCACTCAGACCTTCCTTCCCAACTCCCAATCTCGGAGGATGCTTGCTCTGTGAGGACAGGCCAGACCCTTTTCTTCATCCTCATGTGGCTTCACTCTTTCTTCTGGAGATGGTGAACGACATGGGACCTGGGGACCAGCCACCAGCTCCTCACACCACGGTCTTGGCCCTTCTTCATGGCTCAGCTCCTCCCATCTTCAATTTGGCTCTGATGCCTGAATTTGAAATGCCTCTTTGGTGTGATAGTTTGTAAGCTCTGCATACAGAAATGAGCCTGTGCACCCTGGAAGGTACCAGAAGAAACTGAAGTCTATGCAGAGGCTAGAGAAGGAGGCTGGACCTGCTCTGCCTCTTGGGAGCCCAGGGCCTTTGTACTTCCTGAATCCTCTCCACCCCCACCCTCCTTCCCTGTGACACTTGGCCAGGATCTCACACTCTGAGGTCCCAGACAGCTGGAGACTTAACCTTCCTGTAACTTCCTTATGAGTATGTCGAACCTGCTCACTGAGTTCCCAAATGACCTGAAGTCCGAGTAGAGGATGCAGATGAGTAGGACCGCTCCATTCCACCCCAGGGTCCCCAGCCTGGTCCCCAGCCCACCTGGCAGCAGCAGTAGTTTTCTTTCATTTTTATCTTGATTCTGAGGAACTGGCATTGGCTGCACTCCTCGTGGCCAGGCCAGGAGCAGGAGTGCAGGTTTAGGATGCCAGGAGAGCTGTGGGCTGATGTGGCAGGTGCTGAGGGGAGGGCTGGCTCCTGGACCCTTTCCCACAGAGTCCATTCAGGGTGGAAGAGTGTGACTGCAGGTGGAACGGAACCGGACTGTAGGGAAGGAGGGCAAAAAGTAGAAACAGTGCCAACCCGGGAAGGAAGTGGGAGGAAGCCCAGTAACCCCCGACTTACATGCAGAGTCC
>NW_007799385.1:0-1259 GCF_000696425.1 Galeopterus variegatus | reverse complement strand
AAAAAAAAAAAGAATGTTGTTTCTATTTGTAATGAGGAACCAGACAGGTAGAAAAAACTCTAAACTCAATCTAGTCACAGTTTCCTGGAATCTTATAGCAGTCTCAGTCACTAACCCTGATGTTTAAGCCTTGTCTCTTTCTCTACGTTACCTAGATGGTTCACTGGCCTCCTACTTTCCTCTTCTATTCCAGAAGGCAGAAGCCTTTGAAACTCTTCTTTGTTCAATTGGACACTGGTCTGTGACGTAATTGTGGTCCTTTCTGATAGGAACAGTAGTACCCTTCTCCACAGGGCCTGTACTGAAGACTTTAATGCCAATTGAAAGCTTCACATGCCCCATGCATTAGTTTCCAAGGGCTACTGTAATAAAACACCACAAACTGGGTGACTTGAAACAATAGATATTTATTGTCTCACTGTTCTGGAGTCTAGAAGTCCAAGAATCAAGGTGTCAACAGGGTTGGTTCCTTCTGAGAGCTGTGACAGAGAATCTGTTCCAGGCCTCTCTCCTAGCTTCTGGGGTGTGCTGGCAACCTTTGCCATCCCTTGGCTGGTAGAACCTTTACCTGCACCTCTGACTACATCTTAACATGGCATTCTCCTAGTATGCATGTCTGTATCCAAATTTTCCCTTTTTACAAGGATACCAGTTATTAAGGGCCCATCGCACTCCAGTGTGACCTGATCTTGACTTAATTAATTATATCTGCAATGACCCTATTTCCAAATAACGTCACATTCTGAGGTATTGGTGATTAGGACTCCAACATATACTTTTGAGAGACACAATTCAACCCATAACAGCCTTCATACAGAATATATCCTGAAAGCCCATATTATAAACTCACTTTTGTAGATCATAAATCCTTATTTACCATGTATTCCACAAGGCCCCAAGAGGTTGACGTAGAAGGGCTTGGCCGAGAAGACAGAGAAGAGGGGCTCAAGCCCCCACCCCACATATTTCAGCCTGAACAGAGTTGATTTTATCTGTCTCTTCTATTGGGGTTCTGTGTAATGTTTGGTTTCTAATGTAGTTCTCCTGATAAAATAAATAAATAATATATGAATAATCAGAGTGCTGTTTGGGCTTCTCTGAGTTTATTATTGATAAGTCTTATGTGGAAAAAAATTTAAAAAGTCTTCAAGGAAAACACTGAATCAAACAACTTAATTTCTTTACCACAGGAATTCTCAAAGCTTTTAATACATGAATGTGCACTATGGACTGAGAACAGGCTGTGCTGCTCCCCAAAT
>NW_007799384.1:0-1259 GCF_000696425.1 Galeopterus variegatus | reverse complement strand
TTTTACTGACCGGTAACAGGATCGCAACCCTCGGTGTCACGCCCATACCGGGGACCGGCAATGGGATTGCAACCCTTGGTGTTGCGTCCGCACCGCGCTCAGCCAGTGAGCGGGAACCGGTCTCTACATGGGATCCGAACCCCGCCACGCTCCCAAGCGGTGCACTCTCCAGTGCGCCACCAGGCCGGCCCTCTCACTGTTTTTTTAATTTGCACTTTCCTGATGACATATGATGAGGAACATGTTTTCAAATGATTATTTGCCATCTGTATATCCTTTTATTTTTTTTTTTTCTTTTTTGGTGAGCTGTCTTTGATCCATTTTTAAATTAGGTTGTTTTCTTACTGTTTTTTTTTTTTTTTTGACCGATAAGGGGATTGCAACCCTCGGCATGGTGTGATCTGTACCACGCTCAGCCAGTGAGCGCACCGGCCATCCCTATATAGGGTCCGAACCCGTGGCTTTGGTGCTCCCAGCGCTGCACTCTCCTGAGTGAGCCACGGGGCCGGCCCTTACTGTTGTGCTTTAAGCGTTCTTTGTACTGTTGTGCTTTAAGCATTCTTTGCATATTTTGGAAAGCAGTCCTTTATTATATGTGTTTTCTGCAAATATTTTCTCCCAGTCCGTGGCTTGTCTTCTCATTCTCTTGACATTGTCTTTTGCAAGCAGAAGTTTTAAACATTAACGGAGTTCATCTTATCAATTTTTTCTTTCATGGATCGTGCCTTTGATGTTGTATCTAAAAAGTCATCCCAATGTTCAAAGTCATCAAGGTTTTCTCCTATGTTATCTTCTAGGAGTTTTATAGTTTTGTGTTGTACATTTAGGTCTACGATCCATTACTACTGCTCTTTTGAAAGTCATCTTCCCCTCCCCTCCCCAACCCCTGGCCATTTTAAGATTTCTCTTTTTCATTGTTTTTCTGTAGTTTCATTATGTTTGCTCTTGTCAGGTACTTGGATGGACCTGTTAGTAACCTGGTTCACCTCGGGGCCATCCAGGCACTCCAACAGCGCCTCGGGAACCCACCCAGGGGCCTGGCACATGGAGCCGGGGACCAGACCCCACACCCACATCAAGGCACACTGCCAACGACAAGGAGCATGCCAAAAACATTACCTCCATGTGGGTTTCCCACCACAGTAACCATGGCTGCTGCGAAAGTGGCTAGATGTCACAACCACCATACAGATGGTCTATCAGCCACTGGAGTGCATTGACACAAGGAGAGTCACCAGCAGAGACCAAAGAAAAGAAGA
>NW_007799383.1:0-1259 GCF_000696425.1 Galeopterus variegatus | reverse complement strand
AACAACCTGTTTTGCCTCAGGAGTATATTAGTTGATATATTAGACAAAATAGCAAGTTAAAAATAAAATTACAACAAAAGACAACAATTACCAAAAGTTATTCTAGATTTTAAAAATCCCCATTTTACTAGATTGATGTGATCAATATCAAGGTTATTGTGTTATAAAATATTACTTGTCGAGAGCCATCCTGCTATAGGGAACGCATGGGAGCCTGAGGAGCGATACCCCTTGTTCTGCAGGCTACAAGGGGGTCCCACATGTGTGACATGGCTCCGTGGAATTTCCTGTTTGTTCACCTTTGGTTACTTGACAAGGCTTCCCAGAATTAAACAGCCTAACCTTATGGCTTAGTATGGCTTTGGGAGATTCTGAGGGCCCTGGAGTTTCTCAAAGAACATGTTAATAATATATCAAAATTAATTGGTTTATTTAAAAGGCATTGTCAGTACGAGAGGTGTTTTTGACATATGTTCACAGTATGGGTTCACTTGATTTAATTTTATTGTTGATTTTTCCTGTTAGTGGTTTGTGCATTGACCCATAATTTTAGAATAACTAGTTCTATCGTTGAGATCATGTTTTTGTGTGTGTGGAATGAAGTTATTATGTTGGATTTCTATCCACATCCCCCAGGTAGATGGTGTGTCTGAGTGCAGTGGTGTTTACAACTATTTGATCATAACCAGTTACAAATTTCTTTGTTTTTCCCCATTCCCACAGTTTCACTTGATTTACCAAGAACATGTTGTTTCCCTAGTAATAATAATATAGTGTGTTTTTGTTAGTTTGAGTAGGATCATTTAACTTTTCACTTTGTCTCTGTGCTTTTCCCAGAGTCTATTGGCAGAGGAATAAAATGTTTCATTATAAAATCAATAAGTTACATAGTAGAGAAATGCAAACAAATTTTATGTTAATAGATTTCGTTTAAATCAGTTTATAACACAAAATTAGTAACGATAACATAAAAATTTAATAGAGATTTATAGTTAAATTTTATAATATTCATGTTATAAACATTGTGATTTTGATTATAAATTAAAATGATCAAAAAAAAAATAAAATGATCAATATAGAATATAAACAATATTAAATCGTTAACCATAACTAATCAATGTTATTAAAATTAAGAGTAATAAGTATAAGTAAGATTAAAAAGGGGTTAAATTGTAAGCTAAGAAGGTTAAGTTTTATTATTGAGACTGAAAGTCTGACGTTTTAAAGCCAAGCATGTTGCTATTGTATAGTTTCCTGGC
>NW_007799382.1:0-1259 GCF_000696425.1 Galeopterus variegatus | reverse complement strand
GAAAAAAAAAAAAAAAAAAAAAAAAAAAAAAAAAAAAAAAAAAAAACCTTTATTGATTGGGTACATAAGGAGGTTTGGAGACCACTGATCTAAACCATCTCCCCATAAGTAATAGTCTCTCACAGTTTTCCTCTTCCGCTGCCTTCATGACTCCTCTTTCTCTCTCCTTTTCCAGACATGTTAGTATTCCCCAGATTCCCCATTGTTTAGACATTCCTATAACTTTATCTGATACCTGTACACTGATAATTCTTAAATCTCTGTCCCCAGCATAGATCTCTCCTGAGTTTCAGACTGAAGGGATTAGTGAATTTTTCACATCTACATGATGGCTATCTCAAATTCATCAAATCTAAACAAAGAATTTATCTCTCCTTAAGTCTTCTCCATCTCCTGAATCTCTTATCACAGCAAATGGTACCATTATTTGCCAGTTGCCCACTTCAGAAGCCTGGAATTCATCCTTTCAACTCCCACTTTACACTCCGGATGTTACACCTTCCAATTGCTCTAGAATATGTCACCTGCTCTCCGTCTCCATTGTTGTTGCTCTAATTTAGGCCCTGGCTGAAACAGAAAATGTGATTTAAAAGCCAATAGCTCCATCTACAATGTAAAATTAAAATGAAGAAGTAATTAGCATCATTAGTTTATCATGCTAGAGTTACCAAGATCATCAAAATGGTCCAAAACAAAGACATCTGCTGTTAGTGGGATGTGCCAGGACTCAACACAATATTGTTTTAAGCCGATAATTACCTGGGATGCTGAATTGATTTTTTTATCCCATAATTTGGTGTCTAGTGACTCAAATATCTGGCTGTTAGAGAAAATCCCATTACTATTTGGCAAACGATTTCAGACTGGATTGATTAGCCATGAAATGAATGCAAGTGATTTGCACAGTTTAAATATGCACTTAATAGTTTGAATATGAGATGGCATTGACAGCTTTCCAAATAGTGCTGATATTCTAACAGAGCAATTCACTAACATATATCAGTATAATCTTTACATATTACCATTATCATCCATTTTTCCCTTATACTTTCAGAATTTTTTATTTTTACCTTAACTGTATTCCTAAATTCTTCATTCTGACAACTTTCAGAGAAAATAGATCATGACAAATACAAGTTAAGCTGCAGTGACTATCAAAGGATTGCTGACCTTATTCTCCTCTTCCAATATTTACAATTGTAATGGAGACAACAAGTTTAGTTGGAAAGTGCAACAAAAAACAAGAGCATGGTATACAA
>NW_007799381.1:0-1259 GCF_000696425.1 Galeopterus variegatus | reverse complement strand
CCGGCGAAACGGCCGCCCCGGCCGTGGGGGCGGGGTCCGAGTCGCGAGCCAATGGGCGCCGAACGGAGTCAGGTTGCGGGTCCAGGATTCCCTCCAGGTTTTGAGCTCCCGGCTGGCGCTGGATGCTCGCAAAGGGAGGATGAGGATGGCAGTGGACGTGTGTGCTGCTGTGAGAGCTCTGCTTTTAGAAACCGCAGCTTTCCTGGAGCTGAATAAATACGAGAATAACGCCCTCGCCTTACAGTCCCATACTCCTCGCTGTCTTTTAGACACCAGAGGCGAAGCAAGCCGTCTGTCAGCTAGCAAGCATGGAGCCTGAACAGTGAAATGAGCTGTGCCTTTAAGTAAAGTGCCTTTTACTTTTTTACTCACAACCTCCGCGGGTCGGGTAATTTTGGGTTTTGACTTTTTTGAAAAGTTTCTACTTGTCTTTTCCTGTTACTTCAAGAGCAGTCAGCTTTGGGCACTACCCACCGCAATCCCTAGAAGAATAAAAGTAACCAAATGTATTATGTTTAAACAATGTTCCCAAGAGTTTGCAACAATCTCTGGCAAAAGAAGCAGAGGAAAGGGAGTGGAGAAAGGAAGTCTTTTGTTTTACGCGCCTCTTCACCCCCGCCCTGTCCTTTCACAATAGTTCGTTGGGTGAAGTGGATCCTTAGGAGAGAACCTTCAGAAGGCTCCTTCTCATTTTCTTCCATGTTTATCATTTTCTGAGGTTTTCCTTGGATTTCCCCACTTTGATCGTTTCCCATTGCGCTGCATAAATTACACTTAATTTTAAAGAATATTAAATTCATAAAGCAAGACCGTCCTCTATTTTCAATAATTATTCCGTAATTATCTTACAAAGGGAAACTAACACTAAAAAATGTAACTAACATCTCCATTTGAATTCATCCAACCCGAACAGCAAGGATGACTGCGTAAAGAAATCTGTTTTCCATTAGGCAGTTTCGGACACTTTGCATTCAAGAGGTGGGTAATATAATAAGAGGAAGAACTTTAAAACCTTAATTGCGAAATCATTAATTTCAAAGGTCATGCAGAGTAACTTGATCACATGATTAAGATGAGCTGCTTTTACTTGTCCTATATTTCTTCCTTTAAAAAAAGTCTGTCATTCATGATTTGCCTTTATTTCTGATAGGCACAAAGTTTGATCTCGCATAAGACTGCAAACTTTTCCCATCTGTTCTTTCTGGAAATGTAAATTGAATTGTTTGTAGTATTTATAGTAAAGACTTTTCAGAAATGAC
>NW_007799380.1:0-1259 GCF_000696425.1 Galeopterus variegatus | reverse complement strand
AAAAAAAAAAAAAAAAAAAAAAGTGTGACTATAAAGATTATTGAACATTATGTTAAAATGTGTTACACATAGAAGAAAAACAGAGCTCATGTTTTCTCTCGGCTCATTTCCTTTCTTCGTGTATTATACTCAAGTACTTAGAAGCTACTTGCTTTTCTCCCAAGCTAGGGTACAAACTCCCTGACAGTTAAATGCTTCTTTGCTTTTCATCTGGTGCCTTGCACAGGGCTTGGCACATGGTTTGGTCTAAAATATTTGTTGAATAAATTTGCAGATAGCTCAGATATGTAGGAGGGGGAGAGAGGGTTACTGAAAAATGGAAAATGAAGGAATTTAGGGTGGGGAGGGAGGTATAGGAAAGAGGAAAGAGGGTTCTAACTTGCTCCTCTTCACTGCAGCCCAGTGTTTCCCGGACTCTTTGAGTTCTGCTCCCGTTACACAGGTGCATCTCTGCAAGGAGCAACCCAGCTGAACAACAAGGTGACATAGTCCCAAGTTCTGTTCCCTCTTTCCTATGGTTCCCAGGACTCAGAGCCTCAGCTTTGGGGATAGGCGGGAAGAAGACTGTAAATTGGGTGTTTCTCTTTCAGATCTGTGATATTGCCATTAACTGGGCTGGTGGTCTACACCATGCCAAGAAGTTTGAGGTGAGTGAAGATGGGGGAGACAGTGGCCACTCTCAGGTAGATGGTCAGGGTGATAGCAGGGGCAGTTGCATGGAAGACTTGTTCCTCCGTTTATAAGATCATTGTTTTGCCATAGGCCTCTGGCTTCTGCTATGTCAATGACATTGTAATTGGCATCCTGGAGCTGCTCAAGTAAGTAGCCCAGGAGGAAGTGGGGGCACTTACAGGACTCTTAGCTGATCAGGTCCCCAAGACTTTGCCCTGGCCCTGACCCTGACCTCTTCCTCCTCCACTTGCTTCTCCCCATTTCTTGAAGCTTTACTTAGGCTGCTTCTTCCTCTCTTCTGCAGTAGCAGATTTGCTACTGCCTACTCACATTTCAGCCTTCTCTGCACATCCCTCTCCTGTCCCTGCCTCCAGCCTCCAGGCTGGAGCCCCAGAGTTGCCCTTAGGGAACTGGTGGTATTAGGTTTCAGGTGACTTGGGCAGAGGCAGACTCTTCATAATTCCAGACCCTGTGTTTGGGAGGAGTGGGTTGGAGGGTTCACCTCTACCTCAGACCCTGGCTTTGCCCCCATCCCAGGTACCACCCTCGGGTGCTCTACATTGATATTGACATCCACCATGGTGACG
>NW_007799379.1:0-1259 GCF_000696425.1 Galeopterus variegatus | reverse complement strand
CTGCAGTTCAGTGCAGTTGCCTTTATACTCTCCGTACACAATAGCACCCACAAGCCAAGTGTTACATAATTACAACAATCATGCTGAATCAGTAATGGGCACACATGTGAGACAGTGAGCAGATGTGAGGAGAGTGATCCTGAATAAACTTTTTCTACTTTCCTCACACCCCACCCAGAGGGAAAAATTACTTTATGAAGAATTTGTATGGTAGCAATATTCTGAATTTGTATTGTCCTCTGTTCCCACATTGTGAATTCTGTTCTCTGAGCAGGGAGAACACAAGCTTCTATTTTTATATGAGATTTTGCTGCATGCTCAGAATTCTAATAAAGGAAAAGATCAAAAGGATTTTTCATGAACCAATGGATCTACTTATATTTTCTCCTGTCAAAACATCTTCTATCAGACATCCTATGTACTGATTAGATTGAGGCTCCTGTCCCTGGAGATTTAATCATTTCAACAAGCATTTCTGAGTGAGGCAGAAGACTCAGCACACTGAAAGCCTTGGTGAAGAATTTGAAATGTAAATAAATTCCTGAATAGTGTTTAATGACATGAGTTTGTCAAATTTTATCTCCAAATAAGAATGAAATAAAATATCCTCTTATGTTTGCTGTTAAATCAAAAGTAAAAACAGAAATGCTGTTGAAGACATTTTCTGTTATACTATCCCATATGTCCTTAATGAAATACTTTTAAATAAAATGTTTTTAAAAACCTTTAGTTCTCATAGGGACCAGTTATGCTTCTCAGTTTCAAAAGATCTTTGTGATTTATCTTGTTCTTCTCATCTTTTCTTTTTTGTCTTAAGCTGGAAAATTGAGTCAAATTTAAAATCAAACACAGAAAACATTTGACACTATAATTATATTTTTGTTTATATTTGGCAATACTTTTATCTTTAATTAGATTTTAATAATCTAATTGTCTCTGTCATTTGTTTTAACCTATTTTGAAACCTTTCAGAAAAGAGGTATGTGAGTAAATATATTAACAAAAAATAATGCCTTGTATAAACCTGATTTTTTTATATGTGAATGCATTTTTGATTAAAAAAACCCTTTATGATTATTATAACTAGCATGAATAGTATAGACAAACATAAAGTTGGGAAAACATTTTTAAAATGCTACTGAATAAAATCAGTCTTATTTTATATCACCAAAAGTTATTTTTGAAAAGATTATTATGGTATGTATAGATATATATACCCTAATATATGTAAACTAACAGGGAGATGAATTTCTAATCCT
>NW_007799378.1:0-1259 GCF_000696425.1 Galeopterus variegatus | reverse complement strand
AACAAAGGCTTAAAACACTTAGTTGAATAAGATAACAAATTACTACAAAAAATAAAATCAAAGTGTCAAAGGATTTCAAAGGGAGAGAGCACAAGAAATTATCATAATAAAACATGAAATAAGTTTCTTAGACCAGTTATCTAAAAGATAAAACCATTTTCAATTTTGTGTTAAGAGCAGTTAAGTGATTTTAGAAAATCTGGTTGTTCCATTGCAGGAGAGCAAACTCTAACCCTGTATCAGAAAACTTTTTGATATTAATGTTTAACTTTTAGAAAATTTATACATATTTTGTTTTTAATTTTAGCTAATTTTTAAAGTTTCTTTTATAAATTAACCCGTACAAACCATTATCATGACTTACTCATACTTTCTGTTTTTGTGCTGTACTTCCTACTTCCTAAATAGCCAGTCATTTTACTCTGGGACAAAAATAACCTGTACAAGATGCTTTCTCACATAAAAATATTTTCTTTCCTTTTTAGCCTTCCTAACCACAACTACATCTTTATATCTGTAGCTTTCTTCATAACACCTCTGTTTTTACATATTTGTTTCTCCTCTATCAATGTTAAATTGGTCTTATTTGTGTAAAAATTATATATAGAAAGGTTTTTCTGGCTTCAGTGGGGTTTACAACTGAAACGCCTCTAGCAAAGACAAATGTAATCCTTTTTGATTAGTAAACCCAGGCAAAGATGTATGCTGATAAAAAAACATTTTTACATATTCAGTCTAGTAAATGGGGGTCCACTTGTCAGAGCAGATTATGCAAAGCACAGCTTGAGTCACAGCTATTTCTACCAAACAAATATTTATGGTTTCCCAGCCAAAAACTTGGTGTATAAAATCTACACCCTTATCAGGTAATGTTAACCAGGGCCTTTGAGATATTGGGCATAGGTCTCCTTCCACTAGCCATCCTGGGTTCCAAGTATCCACGTGGCATTTAGGTCCATGTGGAATCCAGAGAGGCAATGTGGAGTTTAAGTCAGAGGGCAGCATTCACAAAGGTAATGTCTAAAAGATATTGTTTCTCCCAGCATGGTCGGGAGGCAGAGCTGAGATAAGGAAGAGGTGTGTTGACCTAAAGACAAATTTAGGCAAAAGGTTTAAGTTAAAATTTGAAAATATATTTATTTTATCAAAACTTTAGAAAATTAAAGTCATGTGGACTTGAAAAGTATACTTATTTATATAATGAGCATGCATTAATTATAAGCCAATTTGGTACCATGCAGACAATACAAACACACATA
>NW_007799377.1:0-1259 GCF_000696425.1 Galeopterus variegatus | reverse complement strand
AAAAAAAATAGCATCCCAGTGAGAAATTATAGCACAAAACTTAAGTTATCTTGTTCCAAAACAACACCAATCTATTCTAGAAGAATCTGGACAGGCTCGTTTGAGCATGGCCCAGAACAGTAGTAGCCTTACTTACATCCCCAGAAGCACAGAAAAAATATCACGTTACACTCCTGGGTGGTTGCTCAGAGGCATGTTTAATGTCTATGCATGCAAAACTTAAAGCAGACAATCAAGTGCCTGTTGAAATACCCTTCTGGAGCCTTCTTTTGACAGAAAACACACAGACTATGTCCAAACATGTCTAAAATTCTGTATAAACATTCAAGTGAAAGTGCTAAGTCATCAGCAGCCTGAGCCTTACAAATCTCTTTTTTGCCCAAATATTTTCTTCTCAATAGAATCCAGACACATACAGTCTGTGTGCTGCTGGAGACATGTGCACACAGCTCATGAACACGGGACCCACCCATCCTGCTGGGGACCTGCGCCTGGAGCACCCGCCCGCCTCTCGCCCTCTTCCTCCGGGCACGTGAGGGCCAGGCCCTGCCTGGCCAGGGTGCACAATGTGCAAAGTCTGCCCCCAGAAACTGCCAGTCACTTCATCAGCATATAGCAGTAGGCAGCTCTGCAGGCCTTAATCCCAGCAAAGCAAAAGGGGCCCATGTCGTGACTCCCTGAAATAAATTCAGTTTTATCAGCAAGTCACTTCCCTATAATGAAGATAGAGCACTCTCATAAGCCAAGACTCCCTTAAGTCAGACGAATAATCTGATTATAACTGCAATGCATTCAAGTTAATAATCTTGTTACAGCTCTTCCTATGCCTAGAAAAATGTTCTCAAGCCCTTTGCAGAGCAGCATCCTCTACATGTAGGCATTTGGGGTCTAAGTGTGTAACCCCAAGAAAGAGCTGGGGGCATTCAACCGTTCCTCCCTGCCCTCCGTCTCACTGGAAGACAGACACCCTCCTGGTCTAGGCTGTCTCCAGGCCAGGCTTTGGCAGTCACACCCAAGAAATGTAAAATGACATTTAGAAGCCCCTGTGGCACCCATTGCCTTCAGAATGCATCACATGCCCTGAACAAGGACTCCTGATGCCTGTGGTCTGTCCCTAGCCAGGTCGGCCTCTCCTGACCTACCTTTGACCACTCCGCACTCTGTGACACTTGTTGTAGCAACACGGCTTGCAGCCCAGGCTGCCTGATCCTAACCTGTCACCACAGTCCTCCCTGACCCTGATATAACGCAACTTCTGG
>NW_007799376.1:0-1259 GCF_000696425.1 Galeopterus variegatus | reverse complement strand
TGCCCAGATGTGTGGTGGAACCATTCCCCAAGATAAGGAGTATCGAGGTTTGGCAAGGGAGACAGTAAGCACAGTTTTACACATACAGAACTGGAGGTGTCAGCGGGACATCTTGCTTAATTAAAAAAATGTTTTTTTCACTGGTAATGCCAAATGCTTGCAAGGACATGGATCAACAGAAACTCATTCATTGCTAGTGAGAAGGTAAAATGGTACAATCCCTTTGCAAAACAGTTTGGCATATTCCTACAAAACTAAACATGTTCTTACTATGTGAGCCAGCAATCAAACTCCTTGGTACTTACCCAAATGAGTTGAGAACTTACATCCATGCAAAACCCTGCACATGAATGCTTACAGCAGCTTTATTTGCACACAACTCCCCACTTATCCAGGGTTTTATTTTCTGTGGTTTCAGTTACCCATGGTCAACTGTAGTCCAAAAATATTAAATGGAAAATTCCAGAAATAAACAATTCATAAGTTTTAAATTGTGCACAATTCCAAGTAGCATGATGAAAACTCACGCTGTCCTTTCCTTCTCCCAAAGGATGCGAATGCTCCCTTTATCCCATGAATCCTCCCTTTGTCCCACGTCTCTTCAATGTACACGTTCCCCCCCCGGTTAGTCATTCAGTAGCCACCTCAGTAATTAGATCGACTGTTGTGGTGTCGCAGTGTTTGTGCTCAGGTAACACTTATCTTACCTAATAATGGACCCAACGCACAAGAGTAGTGATGCGGCATATTGTTACAATTGTTCTACTTCATTATTAATTACTGTTGTTAATCCCTTACTGTCCCTAATTTATAAATTATACCTTATCATAGGTATGTATGTATAGGGAAAATATACTACATATAGGGTTCGGTACTATCTGTGGTTTTAGGTATTCATTGGGGGTCTTGGAACATGTCCCCTGCAGATAAGGGGGGACAACTGTAATTGCCCAAACTTGATAGAAACACAGATGTCCTTCAGGAGGTTCATGAATGAGTAATTCATTAACAATACATCCAGACAACTGAATATTATTCAGCAATAAAAATAAATGAGTTACAGCCATGGAAAGACATTTCAAAATGAAAGAAGCCGATCTGAAAAAGCTCCATACTGTATGATTCCAACTATATGCCGTCCTGGAAAAAGCAAAACTGTAGAGATAGAGTATCGGTGGTTTCCAGGGGGTTGGGAGGAGGGAGGAAGGGATGAAGAGGCAGAGCACAGGGGAATGTTAGGACAGTGACACTATTCTGTA
>NW_007799375.1:0-1259 GCF_000696425.1 Galeopterus variegatus | reverse complement strand
TTGAACATACTCATTATCCTGATCTGAACATCACGTATGACACACAGGTGTTGATATTCAATGCTGCACCCCAGAGATATGTACAATCAACTATGTCTCAATTAAAAACAAAAATGACGGATAGGTAGAAATTATAGGAAAGGAGACTTCAGAACTTAAAGAACATTCCAATCGATGACCTGTTAAGTTACAGAGGAACCGCGTTGGATGACAGCAGGAGTACATCCACGTGGGAGATCAAAAGGACGATGGCAGACCACGAGGAGCTGACGCACCGAAGCTGCCCGGGTGTGAAAAGGTCAACTGAACGATTTCCACGTTGCTCACTTGCTGCACAACTCGCTGCCATCTGTATCCTGTTCTCGGACATCACTGACACTAATGCCGGCCTATGGTTATGAATTATCAGGGGAGCTGCTTTTTATTTGCATAATTATGTTCCACATGAACCAAGGTTAAGGCAGATTTTTTTTTTCTTTTTTTGATTCTCTCTAGCAGGGGGATTTTTTTTTTTTTTTTTTTTTTTTTTTGGGTTTTTTTTTTTTTTTTAGCTCACCCCTTTGCTGAGGGGAGAACTCCAGAATTCCAGCTTTCCATAAGGGTCTCAGTTCTAGACCCCTGCCTAGCAGAAACTTAAGGTTTTGTCTTCTATCTCCAGCCTGCCATTTAAATTTGAGGTTCTAAATTCCTTGTATAAAATTTATGTCCCAAAGGTACCTATTGAATTGGAATTTGGCTCCACTCTGGTTTAAAACTCTCTGATTTATAGAATAAGTTGAAAAATTATCTCTCAGGTTCTGTATTAGTTTTCTATTGCTGCTGTAACAAATTACCACAAACTTAGTGTCTTAAAAATTATCATCTTACAGGTCAAGAGGTCAGAAATTCGACCCGGGTCTCATTCGCTAAGTCAAAACTAAGGTGTCCATAGGGCTGTATTCTTTTTAGGAAGGTTTAGAGGAAAATCAGGTTCCTTGCCTTTTCCAACTTCTAAGTGCACATGGCTTCCTTCCTCATTTCAAAGTCAGGACTGTGGCATCTCTGGCTGTACTTCCACGGTCACACCTTCCTCTGACTCTGATCTCAGCTGGGAAAGAGTCTCCTGTTCTCATGACCCGTGATTAAATTGGTTCCACCTGGACAATGCAGGCTACTCTTTCCCATCTCAAGTCCCTACCTTAATCACTTCTGTAACGCACCTTTCTCCAGGTAAGGCAACATGTTCACACATTGTTGGGATTAGGATCTGGACATTTTGC
>NW_007799374.1:0-1259 GCF_000696425.1 Galeopterus variegatus | reverse complement strand
AAAAAAAAAGCATTATTAATTTTCATATGTCACCTGGAAAGTATTCTCAGATGTAAGGTGATGAAGGTGTAAGAAATCAGTAACATTGCTAAGGGTCTAATGTTAATGGATAAGCTGGTTATCTAAAAAGTTTCCATCTCCATTTCTAATCTATGTGGATAGGGATGCATGTTACTGATAATCAATTATCAGGAACAAGGACATACTCAAGTTTTATCAAGTAATATACCATTTATTGCAAGTATACACATGTGTGGGATCCCAAGAAAAACTAAATACCTAATGCTTTGACCAGACATGAGTGTAGTTATTTATTAAAATCAGTAATAGAGACCTCAGCCACTGGGATTCCTGAATCTTCTCTTTGGGATCCCAATTATTCTAAGTTACTCAGTTACATTTGTATGTTTTGATTACACATGTCCCAGTCAGAGCTTCTCCAGTGTCTCTGTTATGACCTTTTAACTTTTAGTGCCCACTAAAAAAGAATGATGTCCCCCATCATTCTTTCCACATTTGATAATTCATATACCACAGTGAGGAATCTAATTGGTGCAATCAATCATTTTCAGCCAGATCGCATGTAAGATTTCTGCCATTCTACTGGTCAATTGCCAATTGATAAGTTAATGTACAATGCTCAATAAATACTTGATACTTTTGGTAATGTAAGTCTATGGTCTGTACTCAATTCCTGGGCTTTATATAAGAATCACTTGGTGAACATTTTAGGAACACTAACCCTAAGGCCTCAGTCTAAACAATCTAAATGTGGAATCTCTACAGGTTCAGTTTAATAATCTGGTATATTTAAAAAGCTTCCCAAGTCATCCTGATTTAGCCTTTCAGTCATTTAGGGCATTTTGTTCTTGAAAGAAGCAGTACCTGAAGCCTTATCAATCATCACTCATTTTTCCAGTTTATTTCTTTTTCAATCAGTTTGCCATATTTGTTAGAAACTGACTTATTTCCATTATTGATTGCCTAGTTGCAAACCTTCTGTAGGTGTATACATTTTCTCAGTGACTCAAAACCAGGAGATGCAAACTGATAAGCCTAAAATGTCAAATACGTAACTGGGAAAGAGTGGAGGCCTTCAGGAAGACAAGAAATGGTGGCGAATTTGGCAAGTCAGAAAGAGTATGCTCCATCTGACAGGGCCTGTCACTATCCAGCATAATTGTCCTCATACAAATATGGGAACTTTATGTTTTCAGAACTTCTGTTTTTCAAGAGAAGCTGAAAAATCTGATTTTTTT
>NW_007799373.1:0-1259 GCF_000696425.1 Galeopterus variegatus | reverse complement strand
AATAGTTGGGGACTTTAACATGCTGCTTTCAGATTTGGACGGATCCTGTAAACAAAGAACCAGTAGAGATATATTGGATTGAAACAACACCTTAGACCAAATGGGCTCGACAGACTTATACAGAACACACATTTTGTCCAACAACAATGGAATATACATTGTTCTCATCAGCACATGGATCATTCTCCCAGATAGTCAACATGTTAGGTCACAGATTAAGTTTCAAGAAATTTATAAAGGTGGAAATGATATCAAGTATATTTTCAAACCACAATGGAATAAAATTAGAAATTAACTAAAAAATAAAAATCATATCAACTACCTTATCCAATCAAAATGGAATAAAATTAGAAATCAACGACAAACAAAACCATGGAAACTATATAAATTTATGGAAATTAAACAACATGCTCTTGAACAACCACTGGGTCAAAGAACAAATAAAGCAGGAAATCAAAAAATTTATTGAAACTAATGAAAATACAAGTACAACTTACCAAAACCTACGGGATACTGCAAAAGCAGTAGTAACAGGGAAGTTTATTACAGTAAGTGTTTACATCAAAAGAATAGAAAGACTTCAAATAAACAACCTAACATTACATCTCAAAGAACTAGAAAAACAAGAACAATCTAATCCTAAACTAGTAGACGGAAAGAAATGATTAAGATCAGAGCAGAACTAAATGAAATAGGGACCAAAAGAATGATACAAAAAAATCAATGACAGAAAACGTTGTTTTTTTGAGACAATAAACAAAATAGACAAGCCATTAGCCAGACTAACTAAACAAAGGAGCGAGAAGACCCAAAAACAAAAATCAGAAATGAAAAAGGAGACATTACAACTGATACTTCAGAAATACAAAGAATCATTAGAGACTATTATGAGCAACCATACGCCAACAAACATGAAAACCTGGAGGAAATGGATAAACTTCTGGACACATACAAACTACCAAGACTGAACCAAGAACAAATACAAAACCTGAACACACTGATAACAAGCAACAAGATTGATGCAGTACTCAGCAGTCTCCCGACAAAGAAAAGCCCAGGACCAGATGGCTTCACTGCTGCATTCTACCAAACCTTTAAAAAAGAACTAACACCAATTCTTCTCAAATTATTCTCAAAAATCAAAACAGAGGCAATTCTCCCAAATGAGGCCATCCTCACCCTGATACCAAAATCAGACGAAGACACAACATAAAAAGAAAGCTACAGGCCAATATCCTTGATGAACATAGATGCAAAAA
>NW_007799372.1:0-1259 GCF_000696425.1 Galeopterus variegatus | reverse complement strand
TATTTCACTAGCAATATATTATAATAATATCCAAGTCAGTACATATAAATTTCCCATCTTACTCCACAATTGGAGTGATCATATTTATTTAACCATTTGTCTATTAGTGGAATTTTTATTGTTTAAAATTTTTCATTGTTACAAACAATGATGAAATGAACACTTTTGAACAATTATTTATGTACACTTGTGCTGGTATTTTTGTAAAATATGAATGAATTTTTTTTCCTTTGGCTTTTTGTGACCTGGTAAGGGGATCGGAATCCTTGGCTTGGTGTTGCCTGCACCGCACTCAGCTAGTGAGCACACCGGCCATCCCTATATAGAATCTGAACCCGCAGTGGGAGCGCAGCTAGGATCCGAACCCGCCCCGAGTGAGCCACGGGGTCGGCCCAATTTTTTAATGATGAAACAGAGGTATTCTCCAAAGACCAAGGCCTAAGGAACAGAAAGTGCTTCAGGTGCCCAAACCTCCCAATCACTGGATAGCATTACCGTACATCTTACAGCCCAGTGATTATGATGGTCCAAGGGCCTGGATAGACCTCCATTGTGAATTTGTACCAGAGAAGCACCCAGCTCAGAAAGGACTTTACGTTTCCTAGATTTCAGGGATTCTGGAAGATCAGATCACAAGATAAATGCTCAAAAGGATCCTTTACCCTAGCAGATTTTTTTCTGGAAGAAACCCTTGCTAGTGTGTAGGAGGCCAAGCCAACCCTTCCCTAGTTTTCTATAATAGAACTATGTATATGTCTTGCAGACTGGAAGAGCATAGGAACGGATAAAAGTCCAGATAAGCATTTCAACCTGTATGTTTAAAGAAGTTAGAATAACCCTTCCTGAGGAAAGTAAGACCACAGTGGTGTGTTGGGCTTCCAGAGGGACAGAACAGACCTAGGGTTGCCGGGGCCTGGGGTCGGGGAGGAAGGGGGTTCAGGAGAGGTTGAGTAGGGGACATGGGGAATAATTGCAATTTATAGTGGTGGGCATGTGGGTAGTATTGACCTGATCATCAGGTCTCGGGCATTCATGTATGCTGGTAGAATTGATCTGCTCACCACATCTTGGGCACAAGTGCTGACAGTCAGCTCTGTGCCCCATGAATATGTATAATCAATAAAAATAAATTTTTTTAAAAAATTAAATAAATAAATACAACATATATCTCAAAAAAAAAATAAATAACCCTTCCTGACTATCTGTTCTCTCTCTCCCATCAGATAAAACCAGGAGAAAGGGTTTTATCAGAATAGAAT
>NW_007799371.1:0-1259 GCF_000696425.1 Galeopterus variegatus | reverse complement strand
ATTTCTATGAGGAAAAATTGTTTGCTTTACCTAAAAAGTAGATGAGAGTAATCAATAAAAACTTCAAACTACCGAGCTGGAAAAGCAGAAGTTCCACGGAGACCACATGCCCTGCGGTGACAGTGTGAGACCCAGCAGGTAGGCCTTCCCGCCGCTTCCTGACTCCATCCCCAGCCCAGCCGAGTCCGTGCGGATCAGAGAGGCACCCAGCCAGAGAAGCGGAAGTTCCACGGAAACCATGTGCCGTTTGGTGCAAGCATGCAACCCAGCAGATAGGACTCACCACTGCCATTCCACTCCATAACCTGACCAGCTGAGTGCGCACAGATCAGAGAGATGCCTCCCCAGAGAGGCCAAAGACCCGAGGTGACCATGCACCAAAGGCACTAGTGGGTATCCCAGCAGACACTGAGGCAGCCATACCAAATTGGCAGCCCAAATAGCTTCCTAGCCAGACAATAGTGTCAAACCTGTGGACTGTGAAAAGCACTGCCACAATGACTAAACATAAAAGGAAAAATACGAAAAATATGAAAAATCAACAAAGTACCCAGTCGTATAACTTCGTATAATGTATGCTATACGAAGTTATTACGAAAACCTAGAAAGCACACCACCAAAGGGTAATAATTCTCAAGCTCTAGATCCTATAGAACAAGAAGCCATTGAAATGTCGGAGAAGGAATTTTGAGTGATAATTCTAAGGAAAGTAAATGAGATACAAAAAAACTCAGATAGACATCACGATAAAACAAGGAAAAGTATACAGGACCTGAAAGAAGAAATGTACAAGGAAATCAATGCCCTGAAAACGAAGGTAAATGAGCTTGCCGAACTGAAGAATTCATTCTACGAAATAAAAAATACAACAGAGAGTTTAGCCAGCAGGCTTGCAGAAGTAGAAGAGAGAACTTTTGACCTTGAAGATGGGCTTTTTGAAATAACACAGGCAGACAAAAAAGAAAAAAGAATTAAAGGCATTGAAGAAAATCTGAGAGAGATATCAGACAACCTTAAGTGCTCAAATATCTGAGTCATGGGTATTCCAGAAGGGGAGGAAAAAGGAGATTACATTGAAAACGTATTCAACAAAATAGTGGCAGAAAACTTACCAGTTATTGGAAAAGACACAGATCTTCAGATACAGGAAGCTCAAAGATCCTCAAACATATTCAATACATAAAGGTCTTCTCGGGGACGGCCCGGTGGCACACTGCTATAGTGCGCCGCTTGGGAAGCGCGGTGGCGCTCCCGCCGAG
>NW_007799370.1:0-1260 GCF_000696425.1 Galeopterus variegatus | reverse complement strand
TATTTTACAGCACATGCTGACTCGAAGTTTCTGGCCAGTGAGAATTTGCAGTAGGCAGGATGGCACCTTAAGTAATAAATGGTATATTTCTCTCCATCACTGACTGTGCCCATAAAATTACTTCTCTTACATGTTTGCATAGATAAACTTAGATTATCCACTGCAGAATCAGAATTAAGGGCTGAAAATATTGGATTCTTAGGCAAAAGTGTCATTGGTTCAAGCACAAGACAGAAAGATTTAAATGTGTTCTTGTACAGCTAGTTTTCTACCCTAAGAGACTAGATAAAAGATTCCAGAAACTGAAGAAGGGAGAAGAAACATGTAAATAGAAGAGTAAAATGTTTATTCAGTCAGAATGGGAACAATTAAAAGAGAATTTTAAAAATATCTTTACCATTACTGGGGGTTCTTTGAGAAAGATAAGCAAGTGCTAAATTGACTTCTTATTGTTAAAGGTGGCCATAATTTTTGTTAATTATTCAGTTTAAAATGCCACTTTTTCCCTTGAGAGTGGTCAGCTGTTACCTTACTTATCCTTACTCCCATGGAAATCCTTTTTCTGTCTGGAATATTATTATCCGCCCACACCCATACATGAGAGGGTAGGGGACTTGGACACCTTGCAGGGTAGAGGTGGCATTAAGGGAAAGCCTGAATTGTAAAAGTTGGAATAGTTTGAAATAACCCACTGAACAAGGATAGCTGTGAGCCATGTGGCTTCTGTTTTCCATGTTAAAGTTTCTGCTTCTGATTTGCATGTTCCCTATAACTAGAACTCAAGCAAGCAAGATTGGAGTTTTGCTAAGAGATCATAGGAGAACAACTATCTGGGTCTGAGCATCAGTAGATAAACATTCTTACTTCATTTACTCTTTATATTAATTTTGTAACACTCACCAGTAGAACTGTCTTCAGCTATTAAGAATGTACTATTACTGCTTTATACAGGCCCTTTACATTCCATTAGAGCAGATCAGCTCCATTGCAAAAACTATTTCTTTGGTTTGATTTTTTTCTATCACCTGTCCTCCTTTGCATTTAAATTACTTCAGGAAGTCTTAGTCAACACCTCAAGCAAGTTATAAGAGAACTACAGAAGTTTCAGACATGGGCACTTAAAATCGACGGGTGGAGAACTGCATTATAAAAGAGCAAAAATGGGGCTTCTGGTCAAGCTGGCAGAATAGATCGTCCCGAGCATCACTCTCTCCCACAAATCAACCAATTTACAACTATTAAAAAGCAACAACAGCCAAG
>NW_007799369.1:0-1260 GCF_000696425.1 Galeopterus variegatus | reverse complement strand
TATGTGATCTGCCCAAAGTCACAGCCCCACAGTACTACCGGATTTTGGACTGGAGTCTGATGTGTGCATCTCTTCTTGCCATTGATGCCAGATGTTTTAATTTAATCCTGGGAGCTGGGGAGTTTGGGTTTGTGTCTTCGTGGAAGATGTTTCAGTTGACCTGGCTCCTGTAGAGTGACCTGTGTTTGATTGGGAGAGGTAAAGAAGACAGGGACAGTATCTAAAACAGGATGAACAGCAGGAACCTATACCATCAACCTAGACATTCTTTTCTCCTCTTTCCCAAATAGCGTTTTTTTGATTTCTGTTTCTTAGCTTACTTCCTTGATGTGGTGGAACTCATCCTCTTAGTAACTTCCTGAATAAGCTAATGGGGGAGATATATATTTTTTCTCTTTTTGAGACCTTGCGTGTCAGAAAATGTCTGTGTTCTAAGTATCTGATTTCTAGTCTGGCTGTGTATAGAATTCTAGGTTAATATTTTAATTAAGATAGACTATGTTATGCTGCAATTACAGATTAACTCTGAAATCTCAGTGGTTAAATGACAGTTTATTTCTTATTTCACAAAGTCTGCAGTGGATTCAGGCTCCTCATGGCCTCTTCCTTTGAACCCAATCTGTGCTCACCGTCAGTTCCCTGTTGCTCACCTGCAGTTTGTTATGTTGCCCCAAGGCAGATGCAAGAGTGCCGACAGCCCCAGTCATATGGCCCTGCAAGGATGCCAAGAAATGTGAAGGGTACAAGGAGAGTTGTTGAACTGTACGTAGGTGTCATAGTTGAGACTTAATTTTCTCTTGGAATTTTGGAGGCAGTGCTCCATTGTCTTCTAGCTTTCAGTGTTGCCATTTAGTCAGTTGCCACCTGTTTCCCAGGCACTTATATATCATTTTTTTTCTTTCTACAAGCTATTTGGGACCTTTGTATTGTCTTCCAAATACTAAATTTTCAACATAGTGTGCCTGATTATTGTTCTTTACTTCTTTGGATGTTCTGAACTTTGCAAGGATTCTTTCAATCTGTAAACTTGTGTTCTTTCAGTCCTAGGAAAATTTTTAAAATTTCTTCTTTAATTTCTTCCCCTTCATTTTATTTTATTTTTTTCTGTCTGAAGCTCTTCTTCATTGGATATAGGAACTCCTGGGTTGATCTATTTATTTTCTTAGGTTTTCTTTCAATTCTTTGTATCAAGTTTTTTGGGGGGGCGGGGCAGATTTTCCAGTTTTTCTTTTATTGAATTTTTAATTTGAGCTATGGGAT
>NW_007799368.1:0-1260 GCF_000696425.1 Galeopterus variegatus | reverse complement strand
CTTGCCTTGCAATCTTTTACCATGTGCTAGGATATGAGTGCTTTGTATACAGAAATAAGATAAGCTGTGCTCATGCAGTTTACATTCCTGTAGGAAAAAAACAAATAATACATCACAGACATAATAAATAACTTATATTTTGTATTAGAAAATGATACATACTGTACAAAAGTAAATAAAATAGAACAGAATTAAAGAAATAAGGATTTCTGGATTGCAGCATTTTAAATAGATTTGTAATCGTCAGCCTCATTAAGAAGGTGATACCTGTGCAAAGACTTGAAAAAGGTAAGGCCTTAAGCCAATTGCAAATTTGGGAGAAGAGTGCTCCAGGCAGAAAGTTTAGCTAAAGCAAATGCCCTGAAGATGGAATGTGCTTGTCATACTCAAGGAAGGATAATGTGCAGAAGCAAGTGAGAAAAAAAAAACCAAGAGTTGGGTGCAGGGCTGGTGATGGGAGCGGGTGTGATAGCAGGGAGGCGAATCACATTGTATCGGAGAAACCACAGTAAAAAATTTGATTTTTAATTAGAATAAAATGGGACCCTTGCAGAATTTTGAGCAAAGGAGTAACATAATTTATCTATCTATCTATCTATATAATCTACATAATCTGATATACGTCTTTGATGTATCTAGATAGATATACCAGATTATATGATTCCTTTAAGATTTTATGCACACTTATGATGCAGAAGAAAAGCATAAAATAAACCTTAGAATAAAATCTAAATTTTAGTTTTTCTTTCCTAAAGTTAAAAATGACACAAAAATCCTCAATAGCAATTATGATTAATGTTTAAAAAGCCAAAAATTTATTCTATCTTCAGATATAATGTAAGATAATAACGAAGTTTTCTTATCAGTGGCCTATTTTTAGTCAAATTTTTTATTTTGAAGATTTTTTTTTTTTACTTTCTTCTATATGATGAAAGATGATTTTGGTGCATTCCTTTGGAATTTTGATAATCCACATGATATTCATCACATGCAAAACAACAGAATTAGAGATGCAGGAACACTGGATTACAAATCCAAGCCTTATGTAGACTTCTGTTCCAAACATGGAATATATGTAGCCATAGAATCAAGCCATATGTAGACTTCTGTTCCAAACATGGAATATATGTAGCCATAGAAAAAAGGTATCCTGATGATCAGTACAATGAATATCATTGTTGTGAATATTTATTGATGACGGTAGCTTTGGAAAACTTAGGATCCATTAGAGCTTCAAAGAACCACTGCTAATTCACAAAA
>NW_007799367.1:0-1260 GCF_000696425.1 Galeopterus variegatus | reverse complement strand
GGATTATATCAAATTAAAAGCTTCTGCACAGCAAAGGAAAGTCAGCAGAACACAAAGGCAGCCTATGGAATGGTAGAAAATATTTGCAAACTATACATCCAATAGGAGATTAATATCCAGAATATATAAGGAACTCAAATAACTTCACAGTAAAAAAACCAAATGATCCAATTAAAAAATGGACAAAGGAGCTGGATAGACATTTTAAAGTACAGTATTATTCTCAAGATTCTTTTGTGCAATATTTTTTCTAACTTTCTAATTCTTGTGTATTACTCTTAACGAACAACTCCCAGTAAATCTTTAGAAGACATTTGTTGATAGTTGACAACTTTTGGTTGTTTAGACTCTTTTCTCTAAGTAAAAAGAACTTCCCTCTCCATGGTGAATGATAAAGTTTTATCAGAACATCCCAAAGTGGCCCCTGTAGCCACAGGGCCCTGGCTACCGAGCTTGAGCCTGGATGCTTCCACCTCTATGCCCTGCAGTGCTGCCCCCTGTCTTTCCTTCACTTCTTTAGACAGGGACACAAATGGCCTGTCTTCCCACCAGAGTGACACACAGCAGACACCATGAACAGTAGTCAATATTATTCTATTAGCAACTGCTTCACTTTTAGGTCCTCAAGATATCAGTCAGTTTCTATAACAGAGTATTTCCTAACTTTTATCATTTTTAATCATCACAACAGAGATGTAGATCTTTTATAGAGATCTTTTTCTTTTGGAGATTTGCAAAAGTAGAAGAGTCCTCTGTGCTGGAAATTTGTTTCTGGGTGGCCTGGCCAGAGATGGTGGAGAGGGGCACTAGAACTGTTGATCTCCCGCAGTCAATTCCATGATTCAGAGCAAAGCCATCCTCCACCGACAATCATTTTAATAGGACTCACACAAGCCTTCAGGTTAATTAAATAACCACCTACATGGAGGAGATGCTAGCTGCTTCAACTGAAAATAGATCCCCCCACCCAAAGGACAAGTGCCTTGCCTTATGTGCTTCCTACAGTCATATGAGAAGCCACACACACTTTTTCCCCAGCAAAGTACTGATGTTGAAAAAGAACAGGCTGGAATTAAAATATCTACAGTAAAATTTCACTTTTTAGAAAATCCCCTAACACTGGACAGCTAGTTACTGAAGGTTGACATTTTCCGGGGAACAAGAATTCAAAGATAGATGAGGGTAGATATTCTTAACAGGACAGAAGAAATCATCTCTTAATTTATTGATTCATTTATTCATAGTTTCATAAGTGTAACA
>NW_007799366.1:0-1260 GCF_000696425.1 Galeopterus variegatus | reverse complement strand
AGACAGAATGAAAAGGTCTAAAATGAAGCTAACTGAAGTCCTAGAAGGGAAGAATAGAGAAGAGAGAAGAGACAGTATATGGAGAGACAATGGCTTACAATCCTCTAGATCTGACAAAAGGCATGAATTCGTGATACAGGCAGCACAACTCATACCATGCAGAATAAATAAAGGGGAATTCATACCTAGAAACATTATGCTGAAACTGCAGAAAACAAAAACAATGAGAACATATTGAAAGGACTGAGAAAGAAAAGAAAGTTCACCTGGACAATTAAGCTAATACCATGCTTCTTAATTCCAGCAATGGGAACCAAAGATAGCAAAATAATGCATTCAAATTGCTGAGAGAAAATAGCTACTTTTGTAACCAGAAAATCATTATTTTTCAAGAATGAAGACAAAATTAATTCAACAGATGATTTTTATTTTTTTAATTAATTTATTTATTTTGAATACTCATGAGATACAAAGCTGATTGTCCCCCCTCCTGCCCATGATGTGGGGGCCAGATTCATATCGGGGACATACCCATTACCAGAAATTGTTTTTGTACCCTTTGTCCCCTTCCAATTGTCCTCCAACCTCCCTCCCCCTCTTCCTCTCCCCTCAACTTCAATTTGTAGCCCCAGGAATGTTCCCTCCCTCTATTGGATCACAGTCCTACTGTGGTCTTTATTTCATGCCTTCCTTTCTCTCTTAGCTCCCACATATGAGTGAGCACATGCAGTAATTTTCCCTCTGTGCTTTGCTTGTTTCACTCAACATAAGTTTGTCCAGGTTCATCAATGTTGTTGCAAATGGGAGTATTTTATTCTTTTTTATGGTAGAGTAGTATTCCATAGTGTATATATACCACAGTTTCCTTATCCAATCATCTATTAATGGACATTTAGGTTGGTTCCATATCTTGGCTATTGTACACAGAGCTACAATAAACATGGGAGCGCATGTATCTCTTTGACATGATGATTTCCATTCCTTTGGATATATACCCAGAAAAGGGATCGCTGGATCATATGGAAGATCTATCTGTAGTTGTTTGAGAAATCTCCAAATTGTTTTCCAAAGTGGTTGTACTAATTTACAGTCCCACCAACAGTGCAGTAGTGTTCCCTTCTCTCCACACCCTCACCAGCATTTGTTATTCACCGTCTTTTTGATTATAGCCAGTCTAACTGGGATGAGGTGGTATCTCGATGTGGTTTTAATTTGCATTTTCCTGATGACTAGTGATGTTGAGCATTTTTTCATGTATCT
>NW_007799365.1:0-1260 GCF_000696425.1 Galeopterus variegatus | reverse complement strand
CATACCATCATGTCTAATAGTGTTACTAATATTGAACACCTGAAAATGTGCAGGTGATTTGAAGCTGGATAATGGGCAGAACCTGGAAGAATTTGGAAGAGGAGGCTGGGCACAATGCTATGGTTTGAATGTCCCCCACCCCCCAGAACTCAATGAAGCTTGATCTCCATCGTAACAGTGTTAAGAGGGTGGAAAATCAGATTATGTATTTGAAAGGTGGGTCTTTTGAAAGGTGATTTGATTGTGAGGACTCTATCCTCTTAAATGGATTAATGCATTTATGGGTAAAAGGTTTAATGGGTTATCAGGGAGTAGATGTGGGGTTTAAAAGGTGAGGAAGAAAGCATGGGGAAATGTTCTTGCTCAGCCCTTGCCATGTGACATCTTGTACCCCTATAGAGTGTTGCCACCAAGAAGAAGGCCCTCACCAGATATGCCCTCTGGACCCTGGACTTCCCAGCCTGCAAAAGTATAAGAAATAAACCTCTTTTCTCGATCAATTACCCAGTTTCACATATTCTGCTGTCAGCAACAGAAAACTGACTAATATTGGGGAGATAATGAAATCTACTTAAAAATGTGACCCAGTATACAGTAGCCAAGATTTCTCACCATCATTACAAACAAATCTTGCTTCTTAGTATTGGGTTTACTTTCTGTAGTTATAAAGGTACAGTGATCTTGAAATTATTTTGTGCCTATTGTAGAATTGAGCAAATGTGATAATTTTATCAGAAGCAAGGGTTTCCACTGTGGAAGGAGCAAGGGAAAAATTTAAGTATGAAGTGGAAAAAACAGACAAAACCTTAACCAGATGGTCAAAATTTGGATCTCCAGTGGGAGCAGTGGACACTATCTTGTGAGTATACCATGATGTCTCATCCAGCTGGTCATGAATAAACTCAATCAGGTCATCAGGATATATCAGACAAACTCAAATTGAGGAAAATACTATAATATATTCTACCTGTATTCAAAGTAACACTCAAAAGACTGATAGTCTGAAGAACTAAAGAAGACTGAAAAATGATAAAAGTAATATATAATCCTAGGCTAGACCTGTACCATAGAAAAATAAAATACCAAAAAGGATACCATTGGGGAAAATGAATGAATTAGAATGTGGAATGTAGATTACATAAAAATATTATGTCAATTTTACATGTTTGGATTACATTTTTATCAAAAAATTCTATAATTATGTATGGGAATATTTTGTTCTTAGGAAATATATGCTTAAGTAGTAAAGGAGAAAAACAT
>NW_007799364.1:0-1260 GCF_000696425.1 Galeopterus variegatus | reverse complement strand
AAAGACAAAAAGGAAAAAAATATATATATATAAGAGCCTTTAAAAACATTCCCAAATAGTGAAATGTTCAGGTTTAAATCGAACAAAACATACACAGGAATTATATGCTGAAAATTAAGAATGCTGATAAAAAGAAACCAAAGAAGATGGAGAGAGAGAGAGACATACTATATTCATGGATTGGAAGACAACATAGTAAAGATGCCAGTCTCCTCAAATTGATACACAGATTTAATGAAATTCCTATCAAAATCCCAGTAAGAGTTTTTGTGGATATAGATAAAATTGTTATAAAATTTATATGGAAAGGCAAAGGACCTATAATAGCTAAAACAATCTTGAAAAAGAACAACAAAATGGGAAAAATCAGTCTACCAAACTTCAGGACTTATATGAGTACATAGCCATAGTAATCAAGACAGTGTGGTACTGGTGGAGAAATAGACACATAGATCAACGAAACAGGATAGAGAACACAGAAATGGACCCACACAAATATGCCCCACTGATTTTTGACAAAAGTACAAACACAATTCAATGGAGGTGCTATGATTTATGAATGTGTCTCTTCCAAAATTCAGGTGCTGAAACAACGTCAATGTGATGATATTAAGAGGCAGGACCTTTAAGAGATAATTAAGTCATGAGGTCACCTCCCTCATGAATGAGATTAAGGCGCTTACAAAAGAGGCTTCACACAGCTGCTACTTACCCTTCCACATTTGCCTTCCACTGTGTTAAAGGCAGCATTCCTCCCCTCTGGAGGGTGCAGCAACAAGACACAATCTTGGAAGCAGAGAGCAGCCCTCACCAGACAACTGAACCTGCCAGTGCCTTGATCTTGGACTTCCCAGCCTCTAGAAGTGTGAGAGATAACTTTCTGTTCTTTACAAATTATCCAGCCTCAGGTATTTTTGTTATAGCAGCACTAAGGGACAAAGACAAGAGGATAGATAGCTATTTCAAAAAAGTGGAGTGACTGGGCATCCCAAGGCAAAAATAATGAGCTTCAACTTAAACCTCATCCCTTACACAAAGATGAACTCATATAGATCATAGACTTAAACATAAAACATAAAATGATAAAATTTAGGAGAAAAAAAAACATAAGAGAAAACCTCTAGGATCCAAAGCTAGGCAAAGAGTTCTTAGACTTGACACCAAATGCATGATCCATAGGAGGAAAAATTGATAAACTAGTATATTCATTTCCTGTGGCTACTGTAACAAACTACCACAAAATTGGTGGTTTGAGACAAC
>NW_007799363.1:0-1260 GCF_000696425.1 Galeopterus variegatus | reverse complement strand
CTCCTTCTCAAAAGGCTCTCTCCTGTCACCGCGCACTGCGAGGCAGCAAGGTCATGCAGTACACTGATCAGGGCTAACAGGTATGATGTGCTGATGAAGCAGAAAATCATATGTACACACATACACACAAACACACACATGCACACACAGAGGAACAAGGAAAATTGTCTCATACTATCTCATCCTGACAGTGCTTGTTTATGGGTATTTCTCAAGCATACCACACTTCGTGGGAGCTATTAAGTAACCAGTATTGCTCTGTAATCCTATTTTTCAGACTACAACATGTATGTGATTGTGTTTTCCCTTTCATGTTGGCCCTTCTCCCTTTCACTAAACACATCCCAGGTCAATCTGTATACTTGGATCATAAGGTGGCGCACACTGATGAGTGAGTCTTTTAATGATGTCTGTCCAGTGAAGGCTTGCGGACTTGCCCTGACTTTCTAGTTGTCTTCTTGGAAATCTTTTGGCTCATGAGTCACTGTTTGTACTATCAGGTTGATGATCTAGTTCATATACAGTCATTACCATTTGGTAGATAAGGGAGGTGAGGTACAGAAGGCTAACTTGCTAAAGCCACAAGATGGTGACGCTGGTTTCTAGTCCATTCTTGTGGGAATCAAAGTAGAGACTCTGCCAGTGGAAGCACCCCAGACTACTGAGACAGGGTGGTGGGGAGCCGAGGGTCTCAGCCATAACTCTCCCTGACATCTGCATCCAGCCCAGCATGACCAAGCCACTGCTGGAAGCTCCCTGGGCTCCCCTGCCAGAATGAGGGGATGCCACGGACCTCAACCATGCCCCTCTCCTTCCTTCTCCCACCTCATCCTCCTCCCTTTTCCCCTCTCCCTCTCCTCCCTAACTGCTCTTCAACAACATCTTAGAATGTAAAAATAATAATAATAATAATAATAATTAATTAATTAATTTTTTAAAAGTAGGAGCGCTCTCCAGTACCTAATATTGCCTCACTCAATGCCCGAGCCCTCACTGCTCTGAGCATGTGTGTGACATTCTTTATCCTACTGTCCTAGTGCATCTTCCAGGGTGAGTAATGGTGGATCCTCATAACTATTCACAACTCCTGCTGATGCAGAAGGAGGTAGCTTCAGTATAAATCCTTGAGAAAATTTCCAAATGTCTTCTCACAGGTATTAAACATTCTGTTACGTAGCACAAACTGCTGCCATCACATCATGTCTCTTGTCTGCAAAGTTACAGGCAAGAGAGTAGCATGTTCAAATTATAGAATATGGA
>NW_007799362.1:0-1260 GCF_000696425.1 Galeopterus variegatus | reverse complement strand
GAACCCGGGGCCTTGGCGTTATCAGCACCACACTCTCCCGAGTGAGCCACGGGCCAGCCCCAGTCATCATAAACTTTTAAAAATCCACTTAAGCAGAGTACCTGATAGATTTGAAATGCACTAGGATTGGGCCGAGCCCGTGGCGCACTCGGGAGAGTGCGGCGCTGGGAGCGCAGCAGTGCTCCTGCCGCGGGTTCGGATCCTATATAGGGATGACCGCTGGTGCGCTCACTGGCTGAAATGCACTAGGAAAGAGTTTCTGCTTCTAGTGCGCTTAAGATGGGTCTAGGACCACAGTTTGGGGTCAACCGATCCTCTCTAGAAGCCCACCTTCCCTCCTCCTCATCTCACCTTTTGGCAGCAACTTCGACAACAAGATTCCTCAGGAATTGACATAGAGAAGGATGAAGCGGACAACACTGAGGGTGAGCCCTGGAACCCTGGATACCTGCCTCCCCCTCCCACCCCTGGGTGGCCAGCTCGCTGGCCCTGACAGCCGCAGCAACAGACGCAGACATCTCAGCAGTCCCTGGGCACCAGGGGCAGGCTAGGGCCCCTATCGAGAGTGGCTTTTATTCTGAACAGTACAGCCACCACGGTCGTGGACAGACATTCAGAGCCACAGAACATCAGAGCTGGACCTCATCCCATCCAACATTTTCCAGATCTTTCTCCATGGAACAATATTAATGAATATGCTGGAGGGAAGAGAGGGTTCTGTGGTCAAATCAGTTTAATAAATGCTGGTTTAAACAGGTTCCTTTGTTACAGAATTTCACAGAACCTTTAATATGCAAATGTTATTATAAATCTCTAAAAAGAAGATATGGTATAAAATATTTCCCCAGCTTAATTTGACCACAACACGCTTTTTTCTAAAGTGTGCCAGCAGTACCTATACCTGGTGTTCTACTCAATGCAGTTTGGGAAATGCTGATATAAAATGACCTTGTTAGTGCCATGAACAAGTGGAGCGAGGCTAGAGAGGAAAGCGCGTGCGCACAGAGCGACAGGCCTCCTGACTCCAAACCCGCTTGCCTTCCCTGCCCCACTCTGCCAAAGCACGTGCTCTCGCTGGTGCCCCTGCACGCTTGTGAGGTGGCACGCCAGGGAGCGTTGTCTGCATTTTACAGATGAGTGCACTGAGACCAGAGGAGGTAAATTAGTAAGGCCATCGATGAGTGGCAGGGCTGGGTCTCCAACCCCAGCCTTCCTGCTCTCATCACCTCTGCCCACTCCTCCCTGGGCTGACGGGCTCCT
>NW_007799361.1:0-1260 GCF_000696425.1 Galeopterus variegatus | reverse complement strand
GTGGCCCCCCACTTTGCTGCTCCAGGAACTTTGTTTCAACAGGTTTGGTTAGTACCCAGAACTGGGCAAACCCTGGGTAATGAACTCTTTCTAGCTGAACTCACAAAAGACTGATATATAACCAGAATGCCAGTGTCAGGATTTGTAATGAGAAATGGTGAACTAGAATGATTACATTAGCAGGTCAATCATTCCTTCACTGAAATAAGAAAAAAAAAAACATTCCAGTTTGGTGACCATTGAGTCAGAACAAACAGACGCAAGTGTCTTAATGCACATTTCTCAAAAAAGGTATTTTTGAGACATCCTTCCCCATTCTTGAGTAGCTAGAGAACTCCAGGGAGTGCTGTTGCTTGAACTGTTGGGCTAAGTCTTCTGCACAACATTGGGTTCACAGTGAACATGTCCTTTATCTGTTCCCCCAAATGCGTGCTTCACCTCTACTCCATGCTAAGCATTGTGCCAAGTGTTTTGATGACATTTCCATTCAACCCTTTGTATTAGCCCATTTCTGTTGCTTATAACATAACAACTGAAACTGGCTAATCATAAAGAAACAATATTTATTGCTTACAGTTTTGGAGGCTGGGAAGTCCAAACTCTAGGGAACATATCTGGTGAGAGCCTTGTTGCTGGATAGAGACTCTTCACAGCAAAGCATGGTGCCTGGTGGATGGCAGTAGCAGAGAGAGAGAGAGAGATAGAGAGAGAGAGAGAGACTCACATGCTCTCCTTTTAAAGCCATCAGAACCACGCCTATGCCCACCACTGTTATCCATTCATGAGGGTACAGTCCCCACAATCTAATCACCTCTTGAAAGCCCCACCTTTCAATTACCGTAATAGAATTTCTCACCCTCAACAACTACAGTGGGGATTAAGTTTTGGGGGGACATTCAATCCAAGGCACCCTTCCAGCGATGATAAGAGAAAAGGTATACTGTTATCACCATGTCACATAAACTAAGGTTTAAGAAGTGACACTTGCCCAAGGCCATGACAGTAAGTGGCAGAGCCAGGACTCAAACTCAGGGAGTCTGATCTTCAGTCTCAACTATGAACTTCAACTTCCCACTCTTGACTAAATTAACACAGCCACCCTCTGACCACAGCAACCCTTGAATTCTCATTGGTAATTTTGGTGTTTCTGAAGCTCCTCAAGTACCTGTAATCAATCACTTATAAATTTACTGATAAAAATGATGCCTTAGTTGCCAGATCTCCTCCACGATATCTCTCTCCTCCAGTGTGTTCCTACAA
>NW_007799360.1:0-1260 GCF_000696425.1 Galeopterus variegatus | reverse complement strand
AAAAAATCCATACCTCACACCATATACTCAAATTATCTCAAAATGGATCATATGTCTAAATGTAAAACCTAAAGTTATAAAACTTCTAGAAGAAAACATAAGAGAAAAACATTTGTGGCCTTGGACGAAGCAAAGTTTTCTTAGATAGGACACGCAAAGCACAATCCATAAAATGAAAATTTCATAAATTGAACTTTATCAAAATTACAAACTTTTTAAAAAGTACTGTTAAGAGAATGAAAAGACACTTAGAAGGTTCTTTGAATTATTTTCAGCAAAGATTTCAAAGTTGTAATTTAATGATATTAAAAAAGAAAAGTAGGGTTCAGCATCCAGCATCATCCCTAACTTCCTAATCTTTGCAAAGTGGGAGCCCACACCAGCCACCTCATATGCCTTATTTAGCCTACCTAGCTCAGACAACGGGCCCAACCATGTGTTCATAGAGCATCTTATATATATGACTAACACAACTCTTATAGTCTGTGTAACTCACTTCTATTCAAATCTATTAGTTAGCACAATTTCAATTGCAAGTGACAGAAACTCTAACCTAAATAATTTAACAAAAAGGAAATTTGCGGGCTCATGAAGTCCAGGGGTAGATCTACGTTCAATTAGTGCTACTCAGGAGCTCAAATGATGTCAGCAGAACCTAGTCTTTCTCCCTCTCTTCGCTCTGCTGTCTTAAAAATACAGATTTCTAGGACCTACCGAAGACATAATGAATCAGAATCCCTAGGAGTTGGACTCAAGAATATACATTTAAAATAAAACAAAGCAAAAAACCTTCCCAGGAGAATGTCATAAAGCTCTCATTGGTTAAATATTTTATCTGTGGGCCGGCCCGGTGGCGCACTGGAGAGTGCGCCGCTTGGGAGTGTGGCAGCGCTCCCGCCAAAGGTTCGGATCCCATGTGGAGACCGGTTCCCGCTCACTGGCTGAGCGCAGTGCGGGCGCAACACCGAGGGTTGCGATCCCATTGCCGTCAGTAAAAAAGACAAAAAAAGGAAAAAATATATATATATATATTTTATCTGTGTATATACCCAGATAATAACAAGCTTCTTGCAGGCAAGGACAACTTCTTCTGTACCCTGATTATATATCAGACTGGGCATGAAACAGGTACTCTATAAAGTCTGGTAGATCTGGTAATGCTGTAAAACTCGTTCATGCTGGCATCAAAAGACAATTGAAAAAAAAAATTCTGATAAGCTTTGAGAAAAATCTGGGCTAGTGAAAGTACTGTTGGATCCA
>NW_007799359.1:0-1260 GCF_000696425.1 Galeopterus variegatus | reverse complement strand
GAACCACTGCTGAAACCTTCACTGAGCATTCACACCTGGACTCTGTGGCTCTAGAACACACCAGGGAAGAGTCCAATCAACTGATGTGGGCAGACCTCCAAGATTCGTTTAGTGAAAGAAAGAAAAAAACAGTATCTGTGGCATGCCACCTTTGTGTAGGAAAAAAGAAAATTTTTAACTTTGCCAAAATAAACCCAGGAACAATAAACCAAAAATTAAATGCCTACCTATAAGGGGTGGGTGGAAATGGCGCTGAGATTGCTCTGAGTGTACCTTTTAGTTTGGAATCATATATGTTTTACATATTTAAAAATTAAATAAAGAAGACTATCCAGAAGCACAAGCAACAAAACAGAGAAGGAAAGAAATTGGACTTTATCTAAACTAAAAACATTTGTGCTTCAAAGGACGATATTAAGAAAGTGAAAAGACAACTCACAGAATGAGAGAAATTATTTTCAAATCATGTATCTGAGAAGGGACTTACATCTAGAATATATAAAGACCATCTACAACTCAATGATAAAAAGACAATCCAATGAAAAAATGGGCAAAGGAGTTGAATGAACATTTCTCTCAAAAAGACATACAGATTGCTAAGATGCACATGAAAAGATACTTGAACATCATTAGACATCAGGAAAATGCAAGTCAAAACCACAAGATACCACTTCACACCTGCTAGGATGGCTACAACCAAAAAGTCAGATAATAAGTGTTGCCAAGATGTGGATGAGCCGGAACCCTCATACATTGCTGTTAGAAATGTAAAATGGTCCAGCCCACTTGGAAAACAATCTAGCAGTTCATCAAAAAATTAAACATAGAGTTACCATAGGGCCCAACAATTCCTATCCTAGGTAACCACCCACGAGAAATGGAAACATGTCCACAAAAAAACTTGTATACGAACATTCACAGCATTATTCATAATAATCGAAAAGTGGAAACCCAATGTCCACCAGCTGATGAATGGATAAACAAAATGTGGTCTATTCATACAGTGGAATATCATTCGGCCAACCCCCCCACACACACCTGATCTTCTCGGCAGCCCCGTGGACAGGCATGACTGCTCCCTTCATACAAAGGAGGGAGCTGAGGCCCAGAGACTACAGAGCGTGTCCAGGAGACCACGCCAGCCAAGGGAAGGCTCCTTCCACCTTATCTCGCCACTTCTTTATGGTTAAACTTAACTCCTTTCTTTTTTTTTTTTTTTAAAGATGACCAGTAAGGGGATCTTAACCCTTGACTTGGTGT
>NW_007799358.1:0-1260 GCF_000696425.1 Galeopterus variegatus | reverse complement strand
TGCCCTCCATCTTATCTAGTTCCGGTCCTCCATCTTAGATCCTGAGCTGCCCTCCATCTTAGGTCCTGAGCTTTGGGCTTCTCTTTCCCATTTCCTCATGCAGATAGAGATATTCTATATTCAAATACTGTAGTTAATTCCCAGTCATTGTGGTGAGAAAAACATACTTTTGATTTCCAGAATTTTATTTCCAACTTTCCTTTCACGAATAATTTAAAATTATCTACTTATTTAGCCTTGGGATAGTATGACTTATCTATAGGTTTCTGTAATGCTCAGCACATGATACATGACCTTTATATTATTTTGAAAATATGTGTGTGTATATACAGATAGATATTGTTTATATTAGAAATAAGACAAGGGAGGTTTTGTGTAGATGACTGAAGTAACTTCCAGACGAGTTTTATTCCATAATGAGGAAAAGTTAAATTTACAGAATTATTAAATTTTGGCTTCTTAAAAATCACCACCCCTCAAAGAGAACTGAAACAGAAGTGCCTGAATTTTGCATTCTGAGTGTTCAGGGATGAACCCCCAGCAAATCTGAGAAGTGGAGATTTGGCCCCAGTCCTCTAGGCTTCCTTACCTCCCTGCAGGTGGCTATGTTCTGTTCAGTTAATCCTGTTAGCTGGCAAAGGCTTATGGGGCTTCTCTTAAGGGACATTTGCATTTTAATAAAGAGCTCTATGAGGCCAAAAAAGCTGAGAGTGTTACATTTTTAATAGTGGGGTCCTTAGGGGTGAGATTCTAATAGGAGGCGTTGAGGAACAGGGGAGGGGGTATTTTGGCTGTACCCTTCCCTCCCCACATCTTGTCCAACCTGGGTCTGTGACTGCCTAGCAGCTTCCAAAGCCGATAATTGGCTTTCGTCCCCCTGACCCCAGGACAGGAGACCCCTCCACCCGCAGCTCCCCAGGTGGCAGCATCGTGCCTCGGTGGTGGTCCACCTGGCAGCAGGGTGCCCCCCCAGTGAAGTGGCAGAGTCAGGTCAAGATCGCAGCCTTCAGGGTGCTTGACTCATTCCAGCTCAGATCGATAATGACAAGCTCCACGTTTTTCTCTAGCATCCAAGGCTATGACACATAGAATAGTCAGGAAATAAAAGGGCCTTGAGTACTATATGGTTGCTCTGCTTTCTTTAAAAAAGAAATATAATGGGGGTGGGGGGAAGAAGCAAGGAAGCAGGAGGCCAGGCCAGCGAACAAGCGACCCACAAACCGACCTGTTGTTTGTGTGTTACATAAACAGCCCCCCAGC
>NW_007799357.1:0-1260 GCF_000696425.1 Galeopterus variegatus | reverse complement strand
GCGACACCGAGGGTTGCGATCCCATTGCCAGTCAGTAAAAAAGACAAAAAAGGAGAACTTGTATTATAGATTTAGGTTTTTTATTGTTATGAAATTAACTATGTCGATGACACCTGTCAGCACTTTGAGCATGTGTGACTTCAATTTTGCTTTACGTATTTATGAATAATGAAGTAAATGAATTTGAGTTGTGCTACCTCTGAAATCCATCTGTAACCTAAGAGTACCTCTTTAAATTCCAGGCAATACAGCTTGGTTATATATATATAATTTTTCTAAAAAACATTGTTTTTCTGAAAGAAGTAATTTTATATTTTTTAGTAGTTTATACAAAAAGTAATGCTCAATGAACTTCATTATTGAAAGACAATCTTGCAAATACCACAAGCTTAGACTTTGGAGAACTACTGACACTTTTATGAATAGTATGTCCTCCTATGCTGTGAAATTTGTTCTATGTCACATTTTTCATATCCTCAGCAATGTTCACTGTGCATCTTCTAACACTTATTACTGTAAAAGAAATGCCTGTTGGTTTGCAACTATATTGGGTGTATTATTTTGGCCATGTTACTGTGACAGAGCAAACAACTGCTTTTTGATTCTTGCAATTAAATAAGAAATGTTAAAGGAGGCTCTCAACATTTTCATTAATTTTTAGTAAAAATTTTTTAAGTACTTCAAACATTGCTGAAACAGTTACATAGTTCTTCGTATTGCAGATACTTAGTGTTAAAATGGCATGCTAATCATTAGCTGATATCTCAAGGGAAAATACACAGCCCACATAATATTTATGAATAACAACAGTGGATGTAAATATTTTAAATAGTCTTCTTGATAGCTAAAAAAATGTGTCCATCTGCTAGTCAGATCATTATTTATTCTTGTAATCTTGCCAATAAAAATCTCACGTTTTGAGTAAGAGAAGTAACAGGTTTTCCATTTTCCTGTTCACTTGCTTAAGCATTGTTAGTCTTATTTCCAGTTGGCATTTCTCTAGAGGAATCTCTGTATGTCGTTTGTACATTTTGTGAGGACGAGCTTAGTTAAAAATGGATCCTATATATGAGGATTTAAAGCATCACACTGGCAAAAGCCATCAGACTGTGAATAAGCATTTTGGTTTAAAAAGAAGATAATTTAGAAATTCTACAATCTGAGCCGGCCCCGTGGCGCACTCGGGAGAGTGCGGCGCTGGGAGTGCAGCGACGTTCCCGCTGCTGGTTTGGATCCTATATAGGGATGGCCGGTGCGCTC
>NW_007799356.1:0-1260 GCF_000696425.1 Galeopterus variegatus | reverse complement strand
CAGTGAGCGGGAACCAGTCTGTATGTGGGATCCGAACCCTCGGAGGGAGCGCCGCCGTGCTCACAAGCGGTGCACTGTAGCAGAGCGGCGCACTGTAGCAGTGCGCCACCGGTCCGGCCCCCTGATAAATTATTATTAACTAAAGTCCACAGTCTGCATTGAGGTCCACTCTTTGTGTTGTTTATTCTATGGGTTTTGACACATGTGGGATGTCATGTGTCCAACATTACAGTGTCATACAGAATAGTTTCCCTCCCTAAAAGTCCCTGGGTTTCACCTGCTCATCACCCCTCTTCTCCATTGCCTGAGCTTCTGGCAACCACTGGATCTTTTTACTGTTTCCATAGTTTTGCCTTTTCCAAAATGTCATGTAGTTGGAAACATACAGTATATAGGCTTTTCAGACTGGCTTTCACTTAGTGTATGCATTTAAGGTTCTCAATAGCTCCTTTCTTTTTATTGCTAAACCATATTCCATTGTATGGATTACCAAAGCTTGTTTATCCATGCACCTCCTTCGGGACACCGTGGTTGCTTCCAGTTTTAGGTTATCATAAATAAAGCTGCTATACACATCTGTGTGCGGGTTTTTGTGTGGACATTAGTTGTCAATTCACTTGGGTAAATAGCCAGGAGCACCATTGCTAGATCATATGGTAAGACTGTTTAGTTTTGTAAGACACTGCCAAGTTATCTTCCAAAGTGTCTGTACCATTTTGCATCCCCACAAGCAATGACACAGTTCCTGCTGCTCCACATCCTGGCTGGCATTTGGTGTTGTCAGTGTTTTAGATTTTAGCTGATCTAATAGGTAGGCAGCGGTATCCTGTTGTTCTAATTTCCAATTTCCTAACGACATATGATAGTGTCTTTTCACATGCTTTCTTGTCATGTGAAAAGACACCATCATTGTAAGATGACGTGTCTATTCACATCTTTTGCCCGTTTTTAAGTTGGGTTGTTTATTTTCTTATTTTTGAGTCGTAAGAGTTCTTTGAATATTTTGGAAACAAGTCCTTTATCAGATATGTGTTGTATTAGTCCGTTTCTGTGTGAATTCTTGAAACTGGGTGATTTATAAAGAAAAGGAAATTTATTGCTTATAGTTTCTGAGGCTGGGAAGTCCAAAGTCGAGGGAACACACCTGATGACAGCCTTGGTGGTGGCAGCAATAACAGCAGAGTGTCACATTGCGAAGATGAAGCTGAGAGCGTGAGAGACCAACCTCCTCATCTACTCTCCTTTTAAATCCCTGAGAAC
>NW_007799355.1:0-1260 GCF_000696425.1 Galeopterus variegatus | reverse complement strand
TCAGAAAATGAAGCACAAGCAGCCTATGGGACCAGGTAGACAAATGGTGGGCAATCCACAGGTGACCTAATTCACTACCTATGTCCCATATAGCCAGGTCAAATTAGTAGACTTGGGGAGACATTTACGACAGAAACATGAGGAGCACCTGGCTGCTTGGCTGCTGTGGTTATGGGACCTAGGGGTGGATAGTGTGATGTGCTCTGGTGAGAGATGGAGAAGCCGGCCTCTATGACCATACACCTGTCCCTGAGGCAGCAGCTACAGAATAGCCGCAGATATGCACAAGGGTGAGGTAATCACTCCTTGATGGACTGGCTGAATGCAGCTCCCTGAACCATGTGGGTGAACACTGGAGAACTGCCCCAAATTGTGAGTAAATGGCAAACATATGCTGAATTGGTTCAAATAATTCAGGGGCTGGGGATGCAGCAGTCCATGTTTAATCTGAACACCCGTGGCCCGGACAATGAATGTTTTACAGACAGCATGAGAGACATAGTGCTGCAAAATGCCCCGTCAATGTCCTTTGGGTCATTGATGCCATACTGGCCCCACACGTTGGTCGTCCTATACATGAATTAATGACTATGACAGCCAGCTTGGGTGAAGTAGAGGAGAGGAGACAAGCAAAAGGGGTCTGAAAGGTGCTAAGACCAAACCCCCAAATGCTCGGGATTTTATCCCGAGGGGACCAAGCAAAACCAAGCCATAAGCAGATGTGGCTTGACTTGCTTGCAGCAGGGGTTGATAGCAAGAAAACTGACCAGCAACCAAATGCAGTCTTGTTTGCCTTGTGGCAGCAATTGTACCCTGAACAGCATTTCACCAAACGTCCGGAAACAGGTGGTGAGGTACGTCCAGTGGATTTAAATGATTTTTTGGTTGCTCCTGCAGAGGCAGATGAACTGTTCCATTTTGATTAAGGAGCAGGCCAAGGTGCTCATCTTTTGGGGGTGGGTGAAGACTGGAGGTCTCACGTTGAACTGGCAATATATTGGTGAAGGACAAATGTGCAGCGTGTATTGGTGTTGGTGGATACAGGTGCAGAATGTAGCCTGATATATGGTAATCCAGATAAGTTTCCAGGGGCCACAACTTGTGTAGATGGCTATAAGGATGTACTATTGAAGTCAAAGCTGTGCCATTTCCATTAGGCATAGGAAGATTACTGCCTCGTGTATAAGTGTATATGTATTTCCAGTAGCTGAATACATCTTGGGTATGAATGTACTTTGTGGTTTGCACTTGCAAACAGCA
>NW_007799354.1:0-1260 GCF_000696425.1 Galeopterus variegatus | reverse complement strand
GGGGGGTGGTCTGGAGAGTCATTTTCAGGGACAAGCAGTATTTACATTGCACTTTGTTCAATATTTTGTGCAGTTTTCATTTGGCAAATCTGGTTGTTATTAAAGTGACAAAGCTAATGGAATTACCTGCTGGTGCACTCTCCCAGGAAGGCAACTCAAACAAAACCTTTCATTTACTGTGGGCAGACCATCATGAGGTCCTGTCTCATAAGAGGGACCCCTAAGGGCTGAACCAGAACATTCCTCCATTCTACCTGTGTCACTTGGCTTTGATCCTTCTGCACCATTTGGGTTCCTGTCAGCCTCTAGTTTAAATTCATTTCAGTAGATACTCCTTGACCTTTCCCTGACTTAAAAAATTTTTCTTTACTGGAGGTTTTTTCCTCTTTCAGGTTGTGCTAATCCTGAAAAAGGCACAGTTTGAATGACCTTTTTTGTGTGTAAGTATAGAAGGATGTTCACAGACACACCAGGTTACAGGTTAGGATCTATGTTTCACGTGACTATGTTCTGGCAGGGGGTGGGTCAGGCTTCTGACTTTTAAACCAGCATTTCAGGTGATTCTCATGCAGGTGATATGCAGACCATGCATTGAGAAACACTGTCCTCACCTATTGAAATCATTTTGGGGCTTGATTTTGTCACCCAGCATATTTGTTGCCCCTCCCAGTTTTGGATCTTCTGAACATTGGTGAGAAGTCCATGACCTGACCCCAGTCATTAGGAAAAACGTTGACAGATACAGGACTGAATTCGTGCCCGAGGCAAGCCATGGAGCCTTCTATCCATGTTGACACTCTGCCTTGTGAATACTGAAGTTCAATTCACTTTAAACCCCTTTCTTTGGTGTGTCAATTGCCCCACATTTTCCCTGTCTTGTCCTCTGGGAGCTCATGAGAGGTCTTGTCAAATGCCTTGCTGACATCCAGATATGCTCGATCTACAGAATTTCGCTGATCCACCAGTTCAGCAAACACATTTTAAGAAAAGGGAAAATTAAATGAAAAAAGGAAAGAAAAATAAGATTTAATTTGGCATTATATTCCTTTTTCTGCTGATCCAAAGATATGAATTTGAATGAACAAATTTCTTTGATTATTTTATCTGGAACGCTCAGATTGCAAGGTACACTTCACAGCAATCACTAAAGCTTAACAAAGAAATACACGTGCATTTTACAGAGAGGATTCCCCCCCCCCCACAGAAGGATGTGCAGAACTAAGTACGATAAATCATTAATAGCTTCCCTCTTTGTGTGAT
>NW_007799353.1:0-1260 GCF_000696425.1 Galeopterus variegatus | reverse complement strand
TATAGTCAAGTTTGTTATCTATTTGGCACATCTCATTCAATATAAATTATCACATCATTACTTCTCAAATTATGAGACTACAGTTATCAAAATTTTTATTCCATATTTAATAACCATAGGATTTTAGGAATCTTATAAGAAAAGGTCATTGTAGTTCAACTAAGTCTTTGTTTGGATAGGGAAAATAAAGGGTTAGACAGATTTAATGATTACCTATGATGCTTTAAATCTACTTTAACTTCTAATTTCATGGATGACTTGTAGAAAAATAAGTGGCTAAATATACATTTTCTTCTAGCTTTATGGCTATTTAGAAAAACAAATAACAGGAAGATTTTCATCAAAATTTGAGTCTCTGACAGAGATTTAAAGAAATAATTATTAATATTGTACCAAATAAATACTTCAAAACAATGTTATTTTCTGAGAAACAGTAAAAAATTTTATTTCATCCTTTTTTGCACATTCAAAAGCAATCCCTGTTGGTATATAAAGAAGACAAAAAAATATGTTTTTCCAGGAATTTACAATTTTAAGATCATTTTAATTAAATAGGATTTAATTATTAGTTAATGATAAATTATTATTCTTATGCTACAGCTGAAGAACTTAACTTTCAAAATATTTTTAAAATATATTTGAAAAATTAGAAATAATTGATGTTCCTTTTATAAGTCCACCATACTTTACAATGCATTGTGAATGTGATTCAACAAATATAAGCTATTTTATTTGCAATGCTTTCAGATATTAATTATCTTATTTTCATAAATATTTCACAAATAAATAAATCTTTCAGCCTTTTTTTTCTGATAGTCTTTATTTACCACTAATACATTTAACACACTAAGAAGACCAACACATAAATTAAAATCCTGCAAAAACCAAACTCAACCCTTTTTAAAAGAAAACAAAACATTTCAGACACTTAGTAGTATAAAAATAACAATGTCCAGTATCCAACCAAAAATTACTAGAAAAATGAAGCAGCGGTTAAATTTAACACAACATAGAGAAAATACATTAAAGATCAATAGATCTAGAAAAAGTAGAGATTATAGAATTAGCAAAAATTAAGTTTATAAATATGCTCAGAGATTAAAAATAAAATAATGTCTCTGTTTGTTATAATATCTTGTTCCAAATATTACTTTGTGTGACATTAATAGAACCACCTCAAGTTTCTTATTATTAGCTTTAAGTGTTTGCAACTTTTCCTTCTTTTTACTTTTTTCCTCTCTCCTTCTTTATAAGTTTATT
>NW_007799352.1:0-1260 GCF_000696425.1 Galeopterus variegatus | reverse complement strand
TTGTATCTGTCTCATTTAGTTCCTTAGAATTGTTGCTCAAAATTCCTTGTCAGTCATTTCAAGGACTTCCTGTTCTGTAGGATCTAGAACTTGAGAGTTATTATATTCCTTTGGCCGTATCCCACTTTCTTGGTTTTTTATATTTCTGGTACCTCTCCATTGGTGTTTAGTCATTGTGACAGAGTGTTTCATGGTCCACTTGTTCCACACTGTTATCTGGCCTGGATCCGCAGGGGCTGACAATTTGGCATTGCTGCCTTGGGGTTTGGAGGTTGGCGGGTCAGCCTCTTAGGGGCAGGGAGTCACCTGGACTGGGTCCCATAGTGCCATGGTGGCTTGCCCTGCTGGTTCATTACTGCTGCCTACCTCGGGGCCTGAGGGTTGGTGGGTCAGGCCTCTCAGGTGGATGGGGACTCACGTGGTCTGGGTCCCATGGTGCTGTGGTAGCTGCCCTGCTGGTTCGGTACTGCTGCCTCCCTTGGAAGCTGGGGGTTGGCAGGTTGGGCCTCTCAGGGCAGGGACTTGCCTGGGCTGGGTCCCGCAGCGCAGGAGCAGCTGCCCTGCTGGTTTGGTACGGCTGCCTGTCTTGGGGCATGGGGGGTGGGGGGCGGAGACTTGCTTGGGCTGGATCCTGCAGTGGGATGGCAGCTGCTCTGCCGGTTCTGCACTGCTGCCTCCCTCAGGGCCTGGGTTCGGAAGGCAGAGGGCTTATTTTTAATCTTATTAGCCTTTGCAGCATTATAGTCAGAATTTATATATGTGTGTATATTAACATGAACAAGTTCTTCTCATGTTTAATAATTTTAAAAGCTAATTTTACATCTTTTGCTTGTTTAGTGCTTACAAATGTAATTTTACTTATCAAGGGTATAATGAAACAACCCCTGAAATCATATGCTCTGTATCTATGGAAATCTATTTTATATTGACAAAATAGTTCATGACCCAAACAAGGTTAAAAATCATTGGCTTATACATGTAAATGGTTTCATTTAATTTGGGTGATTTTAGAAATGTTTGCTAAAAAGTGTTAACTTTTACTTGAGACAATTTTTATAATTAGCAATTTAATGCAGATTTCCTGTTTATTTAATTTTTCAAAATCCTCACAAAATAAATGCTGCATTATAGTGCATAAACCTGTGTTCAGGACTGTTTTTGGCATAAAAACATAAAATGACAATATAAAAATTTCCCATTTTGTTTAAGAAGTTGCATGTTTCGGAGGAAATGCTTTAAAATATTTTTATCTTTTCTACC
>NW_007799351.1:0-1260 GCF_000696425.1 Galeopterus variegatus | reverse complement strand
TTTATAAATCTGGCTGCTCTGATGTTGTGTGTGTATGTATTTATGTTTGTTATGTCTTCTCAATGGATAGCTCCTTTTATTGTTATATAGTGGCCTTCTTTATCTCTTTTTATGCTTTTGGGTTTAAAGTCTACTTTATCTGACATAGGAATAGCTATTCCAGCTCATTTTTTATTTCTATTTGCATGGTATATATGTTTCCATCCTTTCACTCTTAGTCTATGTATGTCTGTATAGGTGAGGTGAGTTTCTTGAAGGTAGCATATTGTTGGGTCCATTTTTTAATCCAGTCAGTCAGTCTATGTCTTTTGAGTGGGGAATTTAATACTTTCACATTTAGAGTTATTACTGAAAGCTGTTGATTTACTCCTAGCATTTTTTGATTTTTGTTTAGATGTCTTATGCATCTTTTGTTCCTTTCTTTCTGATTTTCTATTTATCTTCTATATTTGTTCGTTTCATGAGGTAGTAGCTGAACTATTTTTTTCTCTTTATTGTTAGCATTTTTGTTTTACTGGTGGGTATTTTCTTTCTTGAACATTCAAGGCATGATGAGAGAAGACCCAAACAACAAAAATTAGAAATGAAAAAGGTGATATTACAACTGATACCCAGAAATATAAGGAATCATTAGAGACTACTATAAAAAAATATATGCCAACAAATTTGAAAATGTGGAGGAAATGGATAAATTTCTGGACACATACAAACTACCAAAACTGAGCCAAGAAGATATATAAAATCTGAATAAACGAATAACAATAAAAGTGATTGATGCTGTTATCAGAAGCCTCCCACAAAGAAAAGTCCAGGACCAGATGGGTTCACTGCAGAGTTCTACCAAATCATCAAAGAGAAACTGACATCAATTCTCTACAAACTATTCCAAAAGTTTGAAACAGAAGACATTTGCGCAAACTCATTCTATGAGGCAAATATCACCCTGATGCCAAAACCAGACAAAGATACATCAAAAATATAAAACTTCTAGCCAATATCCTTGATGAATATAGATGCAAAAATCCTCAAAATACTAGCTAATAGAATACAGCAACACATACACAAAATTATGCACCATGATCAAGTGGGATTCTTCCCAGGGATGCAAGGTTGGTTCAATGTATGCAAATCAATAAATGTGATACACCACATCAATAAAAGCAATTCAAAAACCATATGATCATCTCTATAGACACTGAAAAAGCATTTGGCAAAATTCAACATTCGTTCATGATAAAGACTCTCTACAAGTTAGGTATA
>NW_007799350.1:0-1260 GCF_000696425.1 Galeopterus variegatus | reverse complement strand
GGCAGACTACCACCTTACCATTCACTTAACTGCCCTAAGGCAGCCTGAAAGAGGCCCTTCCCACTTAATTGCTCCATTTTTCTCTCCTGTCTCTTCTTCTCTATCTTCCCCCTCCTTCTCTTATCCCTGCCTTTCTCCTCCAGATGGTGACCGCCATCAAGGAAGAAAGACCGTACGAGCAATGGCACCACGAACACTTTCAAAGGGTGTGAACTGCAGAATTTCATAAAGATACCAACGTGTTCCCTTCCTCTCTGGAATAGATATGGATCCTTTTGATATTTTTCCATCTCAGAAAGTAATTTCATGAGTGTGTTTGCCAATCTGATCATTGAACTATTTCCAAAAGGTTGCTTCATCAAAGCTAATGGAGAACCGTAGTCTGGTGGTCAAGAGTTCATTGATGCATTTCCTGCTCCATGACTCAATAAACATTAAATAACAATAACAGAAATGATACTATTAAAACCACTTTGGGGGCCGGCCTGGTGGTGCACTGGACAGTGTGCCGCTTGGGAGCGCGGCGGCGCTCCCGCCGAGGGTTCGGATCCCATGTGGAGACCGGTTCCCGCTCACTGGCTGAGCGCGGTGCGGGCGCAACACCGAGGGTTGCGATCCCGTTACCGGTCAGTAAAAAAGACAAAAAGGGAAAAAAAACCCACTTTGGGTGAATTGTTTGAGATGGAGGGGAGTAGAAAGGAAGAGGAGAGACGACATCATGCAGAAAAGTGGTAACTCATGGAGAAGAAGCTGTGTTCCCCGCAGCCCTGGAGTTGCCAAATGGGCTCCTTGTTTTGCTCTGAATTTGTGAACGCTGTTTCTAGAGTGTCACTCTGACCGTGGCAGAGGTGCAAGCTTCTGACTCCTTGAGGGACATGTAATCACACGGAATGCAATAGTTCCACTGTGCTGGTTAAATCGTTATTACTTTTTAAAAGAAGATATGAAGAGCTATAAGAGAGTTCAGAAGCAAGCAATGAAGATTACCTAAAAAAATTAAAATGGGAAAGATGGAAGAAATTAGAGAGGTTTGTTGAGTTTGAAAAGGAAAAAGCTAATGGCTGACTTAATTGCTATCTTATGGGAGTGTCAGTAGATCTGTCAAGGGACAAAGCAAAAGAAAATAAAATTTCTGTATTCCTCTAATACATTTATTTTTAAATTCAAAATTTCTTTTGTTTGCAAAAACTCTAATTTGGTTTTTAAGCAAATATCCTTAAGAACCCACATTGTGTGTTCATTAACATTGTCTTGGGTTCT
>NW_007799349.1:0-1261 GCF_000696425.1 Galeopterus variegatus | reverse complement strand
ATGTGGAGACCGGTTCCCTCTCACTGGCTGAGCGCGGTGCAGGCGCAACACCGAGGGTTGCAATCCTGTTGCTGGTCAGTAAAAAAGACAAAAAAAAGGAAAAAATAAAAAATAAATAAATAAAATAAATAAATAAAAGTAACTTCTCCCTTTCCTCATTGTTATTGTCTGAGTTTATGTTGGAAAGTTGATAAATGAATTTTAATTTTGTGAATCTTCAAAGTTCTCTAATATGAGTTTTAACATATGTAGGGTTTGATAGAAATAACAGTAAAATGGTAATAATAACAATAATCTACCTAGCTCCAACTACATTCCAAACACTATACCTGGTACCTTGTATATATTATCTCTAACCCAACAAATAACTCCTCCCATTTGAAAGATTGAGGATTTTAGCAATAATACTAGTTTATACTCATATTTATTTAATATATTTCAAGTGCCAGGCTTCAGGCCTAGCACTTTACTTGCATTGTGGTTTAATTATTAAAGAACCCTATTTTACAGAAAAGGAAATTGAGACTTAGGGAGATTAAGTAACAAGAGACTATTCAGACACCCCAACCTCACATGCCTCCTGCTTTTTGGAAACTTCTTGTCTTTTGCTTCTGGTGCTTCACATATTGAAATCATTTTAGTGTGAACACCTGATGGGCATAACATACTATAGCCCACAACGCTTGAGCTTGGGTGATTCTCCTGCCTCAAGCTCTTTCGCATAGGCCAGCACCAAGGCCTCCAAACAACCTCACTCACAAGCAACCAGTCAGTGCTTCATCTCTATCCCTCATATCTAGGGCTTTCAGATTGACCCTAAAATGCAACAGATACTTCCCAGATCTGCTGTGCACCAAGCATGCATAACCTAGAAGTGCTGGGAAACTATCAGCCCGTAGGGAAAAATGATGGCCAGTGGGAGACTGGAGTTGGTAGATGTATTCTTTTCTCATCTTTCTTTGACATGGACAGTCCTAAAAAGAAGGGTTTTGTTGTTGTTGTTATTTATTTGTTTGTTTGTTTGTTTGTTTGTTTTTATAGCCTTTCAGAAGATACTCTGCAAAATACAGCATTCATTTCGCTTGACCACAAATTCTGGCTAGCATTCTTTTATTGGTTATTCTGCCTTCCACAGTTCATCTCCCTTGTTATGAGGTGAATTGGGGGCCTTCCCAACCCCCCAGCCCAAATTCATAGGGCGAAGTCCTAATCTCTGGTCCAACAGAATGTACTGTACATATGGCCCCTGACTTATGATGGT
>NW_007799348.1:0-1261 GCF_000696425.1 Galeopterus variegatus | reverse complement strand
GAGTGCAGGTGTCCTTTTGATATATTGATTTCATTTCCTTTGGGTATATACCCAGTAGTGGAATATTGGATCATAAGGTAGATCTCTTTAATTCTCGGATGAACCTCCACACTGTTTTCCACATGGCTGTACCAATTTACATTTCCACCAACAATGTAAGAGGGTTCCTTTTTCTTTGCATCCTTGCCAGCATTTGTTGTTTTCTGTCTTGTCAATAGTAACCATTCTAACTGGGGTGAGATAATATTTCATTGTGGTTTTAATTTGCATTTCACTGATGATTAGCGATTTTGAGCATTTTTCATGTGCTTCTTGGTCATCTGAATGTTTTTTTTTTTTTGAGAAATGACTATTAGAAATGTCCTTTGCCTATTTTTTAAATTAGGTTATTTGTTTTTTTGCTGTTGAGTTGTTTGAGTTTGGTGTATGTTCTGGATATAAGCCCTTTGTCTGATGTGTAGTTTGCAAACGCTTTCTCCCATTCTGTGGGTTGTCTTTTCACTTTGTTGACAGTGTCCCTTGCTGTGCAGAAACTTTTCACTTTAATGTAGCCCAATTTGCATATTTTGCTTTAGTTGTCTGTGCCTTTGCAGTCTTGTTCAAAAAAGCACTGCCCATTCCCATTTTGTGTAGCATCTCCCCTACATTTTCTTCTAGTAGTTTCATAGATTCAGGTCTTAAATTTAGGTCTTTAATCCATTTGAGTTGATTTTTTGTGTATGGTGAGAGACAGGGGTATAGTTTCAATCTTCTGCATGTGGCTATCCAGTTTTCTCAGCACCATTTATTGAAGAGGCTGTCCTTTCCCAACTGTTTTTCTTGGCACCTTTGCCAAAAATCAGTTGGCTATAAGTGTATTAGTTTATTTCTGGGCTCTCTATTCTGTTCCATTGGTCTATTTGTCTGTTTTTATGCCAGCACCATGCTGTTTTGGTTATTATAGCTTTATAGTATATTTGAAGTCAGGAAGTGTGATGCCTCCATCTTTGTTACTTTTGTTCAAGATTGGTTTAGCTATACATGGTCTTTTGTGGTTCCACACAAATTTTAACATCGTTTTTTTCTATTTCTGTGAACAATGTCACTGGTATTTTTAATAGGGATTGAGTTGAACATGTAGATTGCTTTGGGCAATATGGACATTTTGATGATGTTAATTCTTCTAACCCAAGAACATGGAATGTCTTTCCATTTATTTGTGTCCTGTTCAATTTTTTTTCACCAATGTTTTATGTTTTTTATTGCAGAGGTCTTTCACCTC
>NW_007799347.1:0-1261 GCF_000696425.1 Galeopterus variegatus | reverse complement strand
CGGATTTTCTTCACTCAACAAGCAGAGTAAGAGACAACTGCATTGACGCCATGATGGAACTCCCCTATTTCTCCGATATGCTATAACTTTTTTTAAAAAAATCAAGATGCTACATGTATAACTAAAAGAATTAATCTCTTCTAACTTACCTCCCTGTAGGACAAGCAAAGGGAGAAAACAATGATCATTTCTGGCTTGAACTCTGGATCAAGAAAAAGTAAAGGCATTGCTTTGCCTGATGTTGTGATGTGAAGCCACCCGGGGCTGACAGCATTTCACTTGGGGTAGGTAGGAAGAGCGAGAAATACAGCAAATAATGTTCTTCTTTTTCTTTATGTGTTTGGATCACACTGTCTTCAAGAATTAATGTTTATCCTTAGGAGTTGGGAGGTGTGTGTGTGTGTGTGTGTGTGCGTGTGTGTTTTTGTGAGTGTGTGTGTGTGTGTGTGTGTTTGAGAGAGAGAGAAAGAGAGAGAACGTGTGCATGGCTGAACAGGAGAACCTGCAATGCATACTTGTGGAGAAACCCCAAAGTTAGCTGCACGTGGAGAGCCAAAACATACCATAAAGCACTCGAAGGAATATCCTGCTAGCCTACATGCTCAGGCATGGAGAAATGTGGCATTTTGTGGAGGGATGGATCCTGCTGAGAAGTCTGGTGATAGGAAGGGAGATTCCCTCAACCCAGATAATATTTGCAGCATGGAGATTAGAAAAGGCAAGATTTATACTGTGACAGGACTGAGAACAATAGCAATAAAGGAAAAGAGAAATATCTAGAAGGAGCTTCATTTCATGTGTGCTCCCCCCACGAACAATGGAAAAGTAATATTTAGTGTGAAGTTTACCACTTTTTTCCCTCCTACATTGCAGTGCCTTTCAGTGACCCCATCTCTGGGGAATCTGACATGCCCATCAATGGCAGACTGCATTAATTGCCCCAACACTTCACTCCTCCATATATCCAAGCTCTTTGCCATGTGGCTTTGCTGTTCTCCCATCCAAAGGCCACCTCTCCTTTCTGGCCCTTGCTTCTGAGCTCAGCCATGTGACAGGCTCTGGCCAGAGGGAAGCAAACACGTTGAGAAGCACATTCATAATAAAGCCTGATTCCCTTCCCCTCGATCATCACCATGAGAAGCACAGGCCAGAGCTATGTTCCCTGTCCCAGGAGGAGGACGAGAGACACAAGGAGCAGAGAGCCACCTCTACCCAAGCCCAGTGGAGATTAGCTGATGCCCTGCCAACCCGCAGACTCACA
>NW_007799346.1:0-1261 GCF_000696425.1 Galeopterus variegatus | reverse complement strand
TCCAAACCAGCGGCCTCGGCGCTACCAGCACCACACTCTCCCGAGTGAGCCACGGGGCCAATCCTTCGATTTATCTTTTAATTCCATTTTTCCATGAACTTTTTGAAGTACCCTTGTACATTCCATTAATATATTAATTGCCTATAGTTCTTACTTTTAAAAATATATTAGTCCTTTTATGCAATAAATCCTCATCTGTTTCAGTGACTGTATGTATGAACTATATCTCTTTTTAAAATTCTGAATTTAGACCAAGCTAGTCTGAAGAGATTTTTAAATAGTTTGTGTATATCACTTAGTCACTTAATTATTCAATATTTCAAAAGTTCTAAAAGAAAATTTCTTATTAATAAGGCCCAAGAAAGGCTGATTTTAGAATATAATCATTTTATTCAGAGTAAACTAACACTTTATTCACAAACATGTTTCAGCTCAGAGATAAATATAAAATGAGAATAAATCTGAAAACTTTAATGTACAAAGACTTTATGGCTAATCAGGAGGGAAACACATTAGCTTGCCTTAACAAAACTTATTAAAGAGTAACATGGAAGTTTGGTATTCTTTCCATAAAAACAAAAGGCTAGCTCGGGGCTGAATTTAGTCCAAACCAGAAGATAGGAGCTTGGTCACAAAATGAGAGTCATTTTCTCCAAGACAGAAAAGCACTAGGAGGCAGCACATGCATCATTTGAAAGTAAAACCACGAATGCCTCTTCATTCCAGCAAATAGCCACCTATATTTTTTAAGTTGGCATAAATCGTGAAATGAGCTATGAGTAGAGTGCCAAGAAAAAAAATGAAACTGGTTTAACAGTTTTGGGACAAGAGATCGGATATTACATCATCTAGGGGCAGTCCACTTCCTAGTCTTTTTAAACAAATTCTCCCAACTAAATCGACATGCCCATGTCTGAAGGAGAGGGCACTCTAAAAGATGTCTAATCCACCTCCAAGCCTACTTGTGTAAAGGATATGGGTGTGCTAACCTTTGATCAAGGCTCATTCTGCTAATTCCCCACTGGGTACTTGAATTACGTTCATTTTACAATACTTGTCAAGAAAGCTAAGGTCCAGAAAATAATTGGTTAACAGTAACTGCCAGACGCATGGAAACTGTGTTTTGATGAATCACTGGAATGAAACATTCCTCAATACGAAGAAACGAAGAAACGGACTATTCACAGCAGCAACAGTAGCCTATAAAAATTAAGGGCTCTGATGTTTAATGTATGCCTCCCTATAGTAAAGAGAAACTCCA
>NW_007799345.1:0-1261 GCF_000696425.1 Galeopterus variegatus | reverse complement strand
GATTTATTGACTTTTGGTGGTGTATTTTCTTGGTTTTTTGCATTTTGGGTATCTCTTTTTGCATGTTTGTTCATTTTGGCAGGGATTTTCTCTCAATTCTTGGAGCTCCGATTCAATTCTCATAAGAAGTGTATTCTGCCCTTCGCTATCAGGGCGTTTTCCACTCTGTGAACACTAGATGGGGCTGTTGAGCATTTCAAAGCATTTCTGCAGGATGTGTAAATGTTCTTTCTTTATTTATTTCTGAGATTCTGCCTCCTTTTGCCGGGCCCCTCCCCACTCTGTGTGCTCAGGACAGGGCTGAGGCGTGTCTTCTACAAACCTTGACTTTCAGTTGAGTCATCAAAGTTGTGCCCTGCCCCGCCCTGCCCAGCAGGTGTCCTGACTCTCCGACTGCCGGGAGTGAACTCCTCGGGGGAGGGTCCCTCAGCACACTATTCCTCTTTGACTCCCCCCCGCATGGGTTGGCCCTTTTGAAGGGCTCACTAGCACCTTCAATGTAGCTCGAGGGGTCTCCTGGCTCCCCTCTCACCACCAGAAATCTGTTAGGGGCTCTTGCAATCTGAGGTCCCCAGAAATGGAATCTGCCTCCCGGGAAGAGGGAGTTTATCTGGGGCCGATGCCCAGGGTGTGGTGGAGAGACGATCTGGGTGGTCTCCTCTTTCCTGTCCCCCTGATGCTGGCTGGGGGCTCCCCACACTAACAGGCCCGTCTGAGATCCGCAGGGAGAGTGGGATTGTAGGCCTGTCCACAGGCCCCAGGGTGCCCCGTGTCGAGGTAAGCAAATGGCACGTCTCAGTGTGGAGCCGAGCCAACCGGAATGGCTGGCCTGCTCTCACTAAGCCGTCCGTCTCCGCCCCCTCCCTAGAAAATGGAGGCAGCTCTGCTGTGGGCGCCTAGCCTGGTGTGGTAGGTTGGAGCCAGGCGGGCGGGGAGCAGTCGTGCTTTGCCCCGCAAGTGGGGCTGGGCTGGGGGTGACTCACAGAGCTCGCAGCGTTGGGCCGGTCCGGCGCGCCTCACTCCGTTTCTGCGCCGGTTCCGCTGGCTTTCCTGGCCTTTGTTGATTGGGCCGCTTGCCTGTTTCCGCAGCCGGGCTTGGGTGCTCTCAGGAGTCCTCCTCTGTGTCGGCCCCGAAACCTCGAACCTGCTGCCGCTTGTTTGTCGATGCAGGATCGTTGTTGAACAAATTATTCGCCTTTTTTGCTCTTGGAAGTGCAATTAATACTCTGGTATCACAGCTCTCAGGATCGCGCTGTCTCCT
>NW_007799344.1:0-1261 GCF_000696425.1 Galeopterus variegatus | reverse complement strand
ATTTATCCACCAGTCTCCATCAGTTATTGGCTGAGGGTTGCTATGGATGGGAGTATAGATCCTCAGAACTTTCAGCCTGCCCAGCAGGCTCCAGTAGCCAGAGAGAGCCCTTAGGTAAAGAGTTGCAGGTTCTGGCAGTTAGAATTCATCCAGTGCGCTCGAGTGTTTAGGGAATATAGGAAAGGAATTGACAGCACCTACTACACCAGGGGAGAAATCCTTTCACCTGGAGATACAACAACCATTCCACTAAATTGGAAATCACCTGGGCTCAGGGCAAAGAAGAGAGTTACTGTCAGAGGTGACTGATACCAGGGGGAAATCGGATGCAGCTACACAGTGAAGGTGGGGAGGGCTGTGTCCAGAGCACTGGGGATGCTCTGCTGTGCCTCTTCCTAACACTCCGTGTCCAGCAGTGTTAAAGAAAATTTATAACAAGCTAATTCGGAGGACTCAGATTCTTCAAGAATGAAGATTTGGTCACACGACCCAGTTAAAACAACAACAAATTGAGGTGTTGGCTAGGAGCAAAGCAAAAATGAAATAAGCAATAGAAGAGGAAAGTCGTAAATATCCGCTTCTGGCCAGTTATAGAAATGAGGATTGTAGAAGCTATGGGTATGTTTTCTCTCGCTTGTTTGTATTACATACTCTCTTTAAATATTAATTTTCCTCTCCTTTTCCCTTATTATTTCCTATGAGAATTGTAATTGGAAGTGAACTTTACTGTCTTTAGATTACAGAACACTGTAGAGGAAACATGGCTGAACTAGGAGAGGTATTAACATCACACAGAGGTGGATGCCACCACTGTTGCACTGTTGTGCAAAGGACGGTTGTGCCTTGTTGGCCAAAGGCATGAAGTTGTTATTATTCAAACATGTATAGAAAGGTGTGTAGATGCTGAGTAGAAAAAGGGGTACACGGTGACAGCGCCTTTCAGGGCCAAATCCATTCTTATTTTCTCTGTATTGGGTGAAGCTGGGACTCTGCAAACTAGTTTCCCGGACTCCATCACTAACTGTCTTTCCATTAGGTTCTGCTAACAGGAGGCACTACAGAGAGACTGGAAGGCAGGAGGAAGGAAGAAGAGACTAGCTTCCCATTTTTTTGGTTTTGTTCAGAGTCATTGTATCATTGGAAGTTGGCTCCAGCCTTCACCTTTATTCCACATTCCAAGAACCAGTTGGCTCTTCTTGGACTCTGAGCCTCTCAGCTCTGCAGGGCCCACCTCTGGCTCCTAGGTCACGGTAACCCCCCC
>NW_007799343.1:0-1261 GCF_000696425.1 Galeopterus variegatus | reverse complement strand
GCTTCCTCCCATGGGCTGCAGATGGCTGGGGGTTCCCAGCGAGCCATGACAGGAAAAACCTGCAGCTCTGCCGGGGATGTTTTTAAAGGTGGACTAGCCTCCTCCGCTTCTTCAGGTGCCACTTTCTCTCCTTTGGCTACACTTTGCTCAGGGCCTTGCATTGGCAGCCTTGTTTCTTTTTTTCTCTCCTCATCGAACTGCACCCAATCCCTTTCTGCCCCTTCCTGATGCTCGGGATGGAAGCAAAGCTTTAGGGCAGAGATGGTTGGGTAGAACCCTGAGGGGGGACCTAGCCCATGACTAATCTCGTTCTTTCTGGCCAGGATCTGAACCCAGTCCCAAGTCTCATATGAGAATAAGTATGAAGGTGCCCAAGGGGCTACCTGCACCACATGACGCCAGGCATTGGTGGCCATGGAGTCAGATATTTCTAGGCCTCTGCTTTTTAACATGTACTTTAGAGCCTTGCAGGCTGTCTCAGCACTCTTTCCACACACACCTCCCATGTTGCCCTGCGAGGAAGGGACAAAGGGAGCACAGGGCAGAGAAGTGCAGGGACTTCCCCCTGTCATGGTACTCACCCTGACACGCAGGCGGATTACTTCACAGCGACTACTGCGGTTGTGGGGGCCACTCTGCTGGTTGATCACCCTTCGTCAATCTTCTTTCAGGACCGAGCAGCCGGGGGCCTCACTCGCTCGCCTTTAAAATGCCTCACACGGGGCACCACTCTGTCGGGTCCACCGCCGGCCGACCTGTACAGCCCTAGCCTCGTTCCTTCTAGTGGGCGAGCGAACGGCCCGGGATTCCTCTTTCCCTCCTGTCCCCTTTGGAAGGAGACAGGGGAAGAGAGCTGTGAAGAGAGGTGAGCACACCACTGGCCGGTTAAAGGACACTCAGATGCAGCGGGGGTTCTGCCAAGCAGTTCCGTTTATTAGCACACAAGCACTTGCTTTTAAAGGCAAATGGGAAAGGCAGGTTTTTTACATGCTCCAATCAGCTTAAGGGTTCTGTCTCAATGCCTATCTATTGCAATCACGCAGTGTTCACGAGCGCGGCCAATAAGGGCTAAGGCAAGGTTCCGGCAGACACTCCCACCCTACTTCCTCCCGGCGCCCTCTTAGGCTGCCACTTTAGTCCACTTGTCACTTAAGGTGGCGTTAGTTTTTAAGGTCCAACATTAGACTGATGATATTAAAGGTACTTTAGAGCAGATGTTGTCTCAGAAAGATCATGAAGACTGTGAATAATCATTATATCA
>NW_007799342.1:5418-6207 GCF_000696425.1 Galeopterus variegatus | reverse complement strand
TACTGATACTAAAATTATTCATTGTCTCTCTGAAATTCCACGTAAACTAGGTGTTTCTGTACTTTATTTGTCAACCTACTAACATGCTGTGTTACTTTAGGGAAGCTTCAAGACAGACCACAGCTGATCTCAGAGGCTCTGTGACAAAACTGTACTGGAGGAGGGAAGGCCTGAGCGAGTTCTCCAGTGACGGTTCTGAGCAAAGAGCAGCCCAGGAAATCCGTGCTGAGGCCTCAAGGGTGTGTGTGGGGGGGCCTGAGGGCAAGTCCCTCTGCCTCCTAAAACCCCAGCAGCTACTCCTGACTCTGCGGGAACAAACGCTTCGCTAATGGCCTGAGCTCCATAGCTAGTGACATGGGCAGGAAACCACCCAGAATCCTTTTTTTAAATTGTAGTAAAATACATACAACATGAAATTTACCATTTTAATCATTTTTAAGTGTACAGTTCAGTGGCATTAAGTACATTCACCTTGTTGTGTAGCCATCACCAACCACCCATCTCCAGAACTTTTTCATCTTGCTGTGTAAGTTTTCAGAATCAAATGGAGTCACTTGTGTTAAAACCCCTGACAAACAGAGCCAGAGAAAGGCCACGAAGGGCCTTCTCATGCACAAATGCCCCATGACAAGAACTATCACAAAGGACTGTGCAAAGCCAGAACTTTGCACAGAGGCCATCACAACCTTAATTTAAAAAGTACTTCTGGGCCGGCCCGGTGGCGCACAAGATAGTGCGCCGCTTGGGAAGCGCGGCAGCGCTCCCGCCCGAGGGTTCGGATCCCACATA
>NW_007799342.1:0-1261 GCF_000696425.1 Galeopterus variegatus | reverse complement strand
AGGAAGACATGAATAGATGGATAAGAACAAGGAACCAAGGGTGGCTGAGGACCCCTGCCCCGGGCAAACAGTGAAGGGCGCACAAGATAGTCTCTTTCCCCCTCCTTACCCATGGCCACAACCCCACTCCTTTAACCCCCAGAATTTTTTTTGTCTGGTGGCCAGTAAGATCCCCAAATTCTAAGCCTAAGCACCCAAGCTCATTAGGAGAGGCAAGAATCTGTAATATATATGCGCCGTCATTTTAAGAAGTCCCAAAGCAGCACAGATTAGTTAACAGCACACCACATTTCCTGTTCGTGTGAACTCGTTTTGTTTTTTGTCAAATTAGATTTCTACTCACTGATCCTCCAACTTTTCTCTTCTTTGTTTAATTGAATAGAAATCAAAAGGAAAGCACAGGGGGCTCGTGGTGGTCCTCTCCCTCCAAGGCCAAGGATCTGTTGACTTTAAGTACTGGCTGCGCACTTCATACTCTTTGAAATTAGCAACGGTGACTATTCAGCGTCAGTGGCAGTGCGTATTAGATGGCCGTGGTCCTGGGGAGACCCTGTGGAGACTTGCCCACTCTGGCCCCATCCTTGGTGGGGACATGCTGGGCAGGGTCTGGGAGAGGAGGCTGTGTTGCAGCCCTCAGGGGGCAAGGGACACCGAGCCAAAGGCAAACATACTTCCCAGACATAGAGCAGCAATGTTTGCCCAAATTCCCCCAAAACTTGGGCCAAGTGTTTGTCCCAGCCTTTGATATCATGAGTCCTGGCACTGTCCCTCACTATTGTGAGGCCCTGGCCAAACTACTCAACCTTCCTTGGTTCCATTCATCTGTAAAAGGAGGGAAATCATGGCCCCCACAGCATAAGATTGTTGGGAGATAAAATCAGATTGTGCAGGTAAGATGCGTGGCACGCAGGAGGTGCTTAAGGAATGGGAGCTCAAACCATGCTCCGGGCGTCGTCCTGCCTGCACGCTTAAGGAGGAAGGCTGCTTCCTGGGGCTCCGGATGCTCCGAGCAATGTTTATGCAACCAGAAAAGTCCACTTACTCAGTTTACAAAAAGCAACATGTTTACAAGACCACACAGCCTTAGATCCAAGGATGTAGAAGAGCGAAAGCCCGGAGAGAGGGACTTATTCTCAGAAGCTGCAGAGCAGGGACCAATTCCTAAACTGTTTTTGCTTCCAGCAAGTGGGCACAAGGCAAAGAGAGCTGTGGCCTGGACCGTGTGTAGGGATTGGCGAGGGGCTTCCAGAGGAAGTGGGGC
>NW_007799341.1:0-1261 GCF_000696425.1 Galeopterus variegatus | reverse complement strand
AACTTATGCATTAGTTCTCCCATATTAAAAAACAACAAAAATTTTAGCAAGGGTAAGAGGACAATTCAGTGAGGAAATAAGTCTTTTCAACAAATACTGCCAGGACAATTGTATGACCACATGCAAAAAAATGAAATGAAATGAAATGAGGAGACTCCCCACCTTTTACCATATAAAAAAGTTAAGTCAAAATGGATCATAGACTTAAACGTAAAAACTAAAACTATAAAACTCTTATATGAAAACACAAGAATAACTCTTAATGACTTTGGATTAGGCAATGTTTTTTTAGATATGACACAAAAACACAAATGTCAAAAGAAAAAATAAATGGGACTTCATCAAAATTAAAAACTTTTGTGCTTTGGATACCATCAAGAAAGTAAAAAAAAAAAAAACCACCATGGAATGGGAGAAAATAATTGCAAATCATATATCTGATAAGGGACTAGCATCTAGAATATATAAAAAACTCTTATAACTCAACAATAAAAGGAAAAATAATCCAATTAAAAATGGGCAATAAGCATGTAAGAAGATGCTCAACACCATCAGTCATCAAAACCACAATAAGATACCACTTATTTCCTTCTAGGATGGCTAAAATAAAGACAATAACAAGTATTAATGAGGTTGGGAAGAAATCAGAGCCTTCATATGTTGCTGGGAGGAATGTAAAATGGTGCAGCCACTTTGGAAAACAGTTTGACAGCTCCTCAAAATGTTAAACATAGAGCTACCATATGACCCAGCAATTCCGCTCCTACATATATGCCCAAGAGAATTGAAAACATATGTCTACACAAAAACTTGTACACGAATGTTCATTAGCAGCTTTATCCATCATAGCTGAAAAGTAGAAAAACCTAAATGCCCATCAACTGATGAATGGAAACACAATGTGGTACATAACATACAATGGAATATTATTCAGCCATAAAAAGGAATTAAGTACCGAGACATGCTACAACATGGAGGAACTTTGAAAATATTATACTGAATAGAAGAAGCCAGTCACAAAAAAACACATATTGTATGATTCCATTTATATGAAATGTTCGGAATAGGCAAATCCATAAAGATAGAAAGCAGATCTGTGGTTTCCTGGGGCTGGGAGGAGGGAAGAATGGGGAGTGACTGCTTGTGGGTATGGGGTTTCTCTTTAGGGTGAAGAAAATGTTCTAAAATTAGATAGTGGTAATGTTTGTACAGTCTTGTGACTACACTAAAAACCACTGAATTGTATACTATAAAAAAGGAA
>NW_007799340.1:0-1261 GCF_000696425.1 Galeopterus variegatus | reverse complement strand
AAAAAAAAAAAAAAAAAAAAAAACCAAGGACAAGAGATATTAGAGAAATGAGAACATGCAAACAAAAGGGTCTCTGTATAATACTGGAACAATATAACATACTATACTACTATAACTGCCAATTCAAATAACCAAAAAGCTCAAAATAAACAGTTGCTGATTGTGGAATAGACTCTCCTTATATTGTTGGTATTGAAGCTTGGGACTAATGCCTGCTTTGTAGAATAATTATATTGGGCTTCTATTGATGTTGTTATAAGAATGTAAACTGTATTATGGTCAAATCTGTGCCATTAATTGTTAGAAAAGTAAGAAATCTGCTGCTATTCAAATTATGTGGTATCTTATCTCCATGTCTTTTGAGGAATGAAGTGAAGAAAATTAGAGAAATTCTATATCTATCCTAGATATTTATTTATTTATTTATTTATTTATTTTTATTATTATTTTTTTTTCCTTTTTGTCTTTTTTTTTTTTTTTCCGTGACCGGTAATGGGATCGCAACCCTCGGTGTCGCTCCCGCACCTCGCTCAACCAGTGAGCAGACCGGTCTCTATATGGGATCCGAACCCTTGGCGGGAGCGCCACCACGCTCCCAAGTGCCGCACTCTACCAAGTGCGCCACTGGGCCGGCCCTATCCTAGATATTTAAAGCCCTAAGCATACTGGCTATAGATTAGTGATAAACATGTTTTTCCTGTTGCTGCTGCTGTTGTTTCTTGAGTAGCATTCAGAATTGATTTTTTTTTTTTTCCTTTTTGTCTTTTTTCGTGACCGGCAACGGATCGCAACCCTCGGTGTCGCTCCCGCACCTCGCTCAACCAGTGAGCAGACCGGTCTCTATATGGGATCCGAACCCTTGGCGGGAGTGCCACCACACTGCCGAGTGCCACACTCTACCAAGTGTGCCACTGGGCTGGCCCTATCCTAGATATTTAAAGCCCTAAGCATACTGGCTATAGATTAGTGATAAACATGTTTTTCCTGTTGCTGCTGCTGTTGTTTCTTGAGTAGCATTCAGAATTGATTTTTTTTTTTTCCTTTTTGTCTTTTTTCATGACCGGCAAGGGATCGCAACCCTCGGTGTTGCACCCGCACCTCGCTCAGCCAGTGAGCGGCCGGTCTGTATGTGGGATCCGAACCCTCGGCGGAGCGCCGCCGCGCTCCCAAGCAGCGCACTGTAGCAGTGTGCCACCAGGCCAGCCCCAGAATTGATTTTTTTAACTCCTAATATGGCATTTGACATTGGTAATCAATGTGT
>NW_007799339.1:0-1261 GCF_000696425.1 Galeopterus variegatus | reverse complement strand
AAAAAAAAAAGAAAAACCTGCAGAGGCATTTTTGTCTAAGAATGTAGATGAAAGACATGCTGCTTTGGCTTTTATCCATACATTCATTCAACCTGCCCTACAAGTCTTAAATCCTGCACATTTTGTCTTTGTTTGAACAGCCTACAAATGCCTTTTTCTCTTTCTTCAATGTGCAAATGACTAGGACAATTTTCTGTTGTTGGCATGTACTGGAGTATGGCCACATGTTGAAGAATCATGAAACCCTACCTAAGAAGTCAGCCCCCACCTGAACCTTTACCCAAATCGACAGGCTCATTCCTGCAGCAGCACCATGGTGCCACCAAGTGGACAGTTTTTGAATAATTCAACTCATTGTGAACTGGCAAATCATTTTGGAACTGGAAAAGCATTTATGGTCAGCTCATTAAAGGAGTTTCAGATTTTATAATCTGTACTCTTATACCTTGTATGTTTGATGAATTCTAATAATTGCTTCTTGTGCTTTTGAAATTTTATTCTCTTTAACTCCTACTTGTGATTTCTTTAAAAAGTTCTTAATGAAAGCATTTATGGTGTTCAATAACATGGGTGCTTACCTTTTATTTTACTATATTTTGAGAGAAAACAAGTTCCATATTATCTCAGAGTGAACTTTTAAAATACTAATTCTGTTTCCTAGGGAAGTCCATTTAAAGGAGAAGAAAGCTTGTTTCTGCAATATGTATGTCGCCTGTGTGCAGTTTTGCTGTTCGAAATGTTCTGGAGTTAATCTCATATCTTATTATTCAGAATATCAAAGAAATGGTGCTGGGACAGTTGGGCATCCATATACAAAAAAATGAACGTCAACTCTTACCTTGAGCCATAACAAAAATTACCTATAAAAGGATCTGATTATCACAAATACCCCAAGCCCCAGCTGATGCCCATTTTGAGAAAATCCTTGAAGGAATGAGGCAGCTCTAGTACATCTTACTGTCTTTTACTTACCTGAAGCTAAAGTCTCTCATCTGCATTTTTCTCAGTAGAGGACCCATATAATGTTTTCTTCTTTTACATAAAAAGGTATTTGCTTATTTTAATATTTATTTTTTCTAAAAGTCTATCTTGGCTCTATATAACTCAGGTCATTATATATTTTTGTTGAATATGGGAATATTAAAAAATTTTCAATTTATCTATGTATCATAAAAGTAACTCATAAAATATAGGCAAGTGCATTAGACTAACAGCCAGGAGATCCAAGGTGTAATCCTAGGGCTGTTACTAACAACCAGCA
>NW_007799338.1:0-1261 GCF_000696425.1 Galeopterus variegatus | reverse complement strand
CATCTCAAGGCAAGAAAGATTCCTGGAAATTGGAAGTGACATAGCCGATCTAACACTTCCAACCTGAAGCAAGACCCAAACTGGCAAGGTCAAGGATTTTAAAAATTACCTCTCCATGGATGGTAAACCAGGATACCACCCACAGTACATTAATCCATCCAAGTTAAATAAACCACCAGGGCTTGAAATGGAAACACTATTTTAAGTCTCATCAGATTTTTTTTTCCAGTTTAAAGCAGAAAAGTCATTTCTTTCTTTACCTTTTGAATGGCACTCTTATATTTTCCCTTTGTTTCTTCCAATTGAACATCATTGCTATCTTCATACATTCTAGTGTAATTTTCACTAGGCAAACTATAATTGAGGGGAGAATAAAGGAGAGTAGAGAAAACAGTGGGAAACTTGAGATGGACATTGCTGGTTTGGTATTACATTTTACTTTTTAAAAGTTAATTCAGAGTCATAACTAAAATAAAAGTAGAACCCATTTAGTACAAAGTTCATGTCTTTTTACAGCTGTATTGCCTTTGTTAAGCTTGGTGGTCTTGGTCACAGATATAAATAGGACAGATCTTTAGAGAGTTATTGGCAAATACTCCACCTTGGCATAGAAACACGTGCTTTTTAATCCCAATGACAAATTTATAGATCTACCACCTGATATTTTAATCACTGCCTTACAGTGAATTTTTAAAAATTTATGCTAGGTTTTGTAGAGCATTATGTGCTGATCTTGGTAGTTATTTATCCTTAAACCCTACAGTGGTGAGCATGTTCCCCTACACACAGTGGGTGTTCAATAAATGTTTGATTAAGATTGTACTAGTTATACACAAAAAACATCACTTACAACTGGCACTATTTACACACATAATTTTAAGACATTGCTGTGGAATATCTCCAATGTACTTGTTGAGAGAGAACTTTCATTTTCATTGTCATGTGTTTCCATGGGGAGAGACTTCAGCCTCTCGGTTATGTGGAAGAGTTACCTATTAGGGGATATTAGGGAAAACTGAGTGTGCTTGGTCTGGCCCTTCCCAAGGTTTTCTCTTTCAGATTTCCTTCACTTCTGAGAGGTTGTGCTCTGGTCTGTTCTCCATGTGGTGAGCCTAATAGGGAAAGCTTGCAGGTTGAGGTTGTAAGCTCTTTTCATATGGGATACATTAGGAAGTCATTTTGGCTGCAAATCCAGGTCACATTGAGCTATCTCAGGACCAAAGGAAGGGCCTATGTAAGGGGTAAATTTTTAGATTTATGT
>NW_007799337.1:0-1261 GCF_000696425.1 Galeopterus variegatus | reverse complement strand
GTGAGGTGGTATCTAACTGTAGTTATGATTTACATTTTCCTTATGATTAGTGATGCTGAACCTCTTTTCAAGTGCTTATTGGCCATTTGTATTTCTTTTTTGAAGAATGTCTGTTCAAATCCTTTGCCTATTTTTGAATTGCTCTTTAAAAATTGTTGTTGGTTTTAGGAGTTCTTTATATATCCTGGATATTAATCCCTTATCAGATATAAGATTTGGAAATATTTCCTCCCATTTTGTGGGTTGCCCTTTTACTCTGTTGATATCTTTTGATGCACAAAGTTTAAAAATTTTTATGAAGTTCAATTTGTCTATTTTTTCTTTCATTGCAAGTACCTTTGGTGAAATATTCAAAAAAATCATTGCCAAATTCAATGTTGTGAAGCTTTTGCTTTATGCTTTCTTCTAAAGGTTTTATAGTTTTAAGCTTTACATTTAGATCATAGATACCTTTTTAGTTATTATTATTTTTTTGTATGGTGTTAGGTAAGGGTACAACTTTATTCTTCTGCATGTGGATATATCCAGTTTTACCAGAACAATTTGTTGAAAAGACTGTATTTTCGATTGAATGGTCTTGGCACTCTTGTTGGAAATCATTTGACCATACGTGTGAAGGTTGTTTCTTTGAGCACTCTCTATATTCTATTCCATTGGTCAATATGCCTGTCTTAATGCCAGTATCACACTATTTTCAGTACTGTATTTTTGTAGTAAGTTTTGAAATCAGGAAGTGTGAGTCCTCTAACTTTTTTCTTCTTTTTAAGGATTGTTTCGGGTATTCAGGGACTACTGAGATTCCATGTGAACTTTAGAACAGGTTTTTCCATTTCTTCAAAAAATGACATTGAGATTTTGATAGGGATTGCATTAAATCTATAGGTTGCCTTGGGTAGTACTGACATCTCAACAGTATTAAGTCTTCCATTCCATGAATATGCAATGTCTTTCTGTTTATTTATATCTTCTTTAATTTCTTTCAGAAATGTTTCATCATTTTCATTTAATAAGTCTTTCACTTCTTTGGTTCATACCTAAGTATTTTATCCTTTTTGATACTATTATAGATGGAATTGTTTTCTTAATTTCCTGTTTGATTGATCACTGTTAGTTTATAAAAATGCAACAATGTTTTGTGTGTTGACTTTGTATCCTGCTATTTTGCTGAATTTGTTTATTAGCTTTAACAAGTTTTTTTTGTGTGTGTGGAACTTTTAAGGTTTTCTACATATAAAATCATATCATCTGCAAAAAGATAATT
>NW_007799336.1:0-1261 GCF_000696425.1 Galeopterus variegatus | reverse complement strand
TTAGGCAGTTGATCTGAGTCAACATCTCAGAGATAAAATATTGATCTGGCAATGGATACAATTGGAGGTCATCAGCTTATGGTTGAGGATAAATTGATTATAAGGCAAAGACATAGATGAAATTCCTTAAGGTGAGTAAACAGACAAGAAATCCTTTCCTCCAGAAAATTTCTGTTGAACTCTGTGGTTACAAGCTTAATAATTCATGTATAACTACATTCAGGTAGACTTTAAACAACAGACTTCTTTCAAATATTTCTATTTGGATCCAATGGAAAGAAACACAAATCCTTAAGTTCAAAAAATAAAGCAAGTGTATCAAAGAAGGGGAAGGGTATGTATAAAATATTTGGGAGTTTTTTTTTATTCATTTACATACACGTGAGCCCCACCAGGAATATAAAGAAATACATTCAGTAAAATGTTACAGACACTTGCCAAGAAGATCAGTGGTGAAGGCATGGGAGTGGGGCATTCTCAACAGATGGAGAAATATGAGCAAAGTTATAGAAATATGAAATAGCCTAGCTTGTCCAGAGAAATGTATAAAATTCAGTGTAGATGAATCTGTGGTTGAATTCAAGATGGAGATAGGTGTTGCTTTGCGTTGCTTCACCCCCCACAGATTTGTCACTCCACTTCTCCTGCGTGAAGGAGATGAAAGGATTATTCAAAGCCCATCTCTTCTGAGCAGTGAGAGGCCCCGAAGTGGTTAATCTCCCTCTGGGACGCTCAAGCGAGAGCCATCCCTTCCTTGGGAAATTAACCCAGAATTGGGGTTCTCTTCCTGCATTTATTTTCCAGACCAGGAAGTTACAGGAAGAGACATAGGTGGGGTTATAGTTTAACAGTATAGGCTGGTAACTTTCAGTGAAACAAGCCAGATGACATTCCAGTAAGGTTATTAAGTGGTCCTTTCAACAACAGTTTGATCTTAGCAAACATTCCTTCCTCTACCAATTTCTCAGTATCTTTACATAACAATCAGTAACTAGTCTGCCTTTAAGCCAGCAACCTGCTGTGCCACAATTCTTATCTTGCAACAGAGATGTATACCCTGAGGGAAATTTCCAGTCCTCTGCAAGGTCAGTATTTGAAACTGCAAGGCTTTGGAAAACCAGGCCCTGTGAAGTACAAATGCTTTATAGTATATTCCACAGATAGGAATATCATAACAACAAGCCAAGGTAGCCAGTGTTCAAATTGTGACAGTTCATATAATATAATGATGGGCTTGAATTTTATTATGTTGGCAATAAGA
>NW_007799335.1:0-1261 GCF_000696425.1 Galeopterus variegatus | reverse complement strand
AACAAAAAAACAAAAACTGAAAAGATCAATTCATCTGGGAAACTGTTTGAAGGGATAGTTTAGTGTCCAAATATTCCAAATAAAAGATGATTTTTAATGAGTTGAAGATACACAGGAGTTGAAAATAAATAGGAATGGGTATTGATAAACTTACAGATAATTTTTACATTAGCTTTGATCATAGTCTTTTTAAATATTGCTAAACTCCGTTGTATGCAATGTAATGTCCTATCTCTGGAAAGAAGATTTAAATCTGTATGATTAGAAGAGAAATCACCACTGTTAATGTGAAAGGAATTCACCTCACACAGAGAACACGATTCATTACTATAATTGATGTTGATGTTATTGCTATTTGTTTCTATTATTGATGCTGCTGTCATTATTTCTTTGTTATTTCCTACTTATATTGGATTTTGGTTTACTTTTCTTTTTTTATTTTCTTAAGGTAGGATTTTACATTACTGATTTGAGATTTTTCTTATTTCTGATATAGGTGTCTACAAGTATAATTTTTTTCTCTAAGTCCTGCATGAGCCTTGCATCCTATAACTTTTGATATGTTGTGCTTTGATTTTTATCTAAAAGTACACAAAAAAGTTTTCATCATAAATTAATTTATTTGATTATAAATTGTGCTCAAAATGAGCTGTATAAATATCAATGAACAAGTACAAATTATATCCTCAGTTCATAGCCTTGAACATTTTAGTTAGTAAATAAATTAATTAATTAAAAACCATCTCCAAATCTTGATAAGAACCATGGTATAACACAGCTTTATTTTTTGTTTTTCTGTGTTTCCTATGAATTTTACTCCAAGGTCCTGTACCTTTCTTTTTTTTTTTTCATGTGAAGCAGAAACTTTAACATCCTCTATATGTCCTTGATTTTATCTACTTCTTGAGGTTTTGATAGCGTGGCTTTCTTACTCTAGTAGTAAAGTTTTATTAATGAATTTCTTATTCCTATAAAATAATAGCACAATAACAGTATAATAATAGTAAACTTTATTAAAACAATACTGATTATCAAGTGTATTATTCAACATAGGTTTTTTGTGCTTTGTTGATGTAAAGAATTATAACTAAGTTTTTTATGTCAATTTGGGGCAGAAAAAATTAAATACAGTATAAATAGAAAGCAATTACAGGTAGATCTACCATATGACCCAGCTGTTCCACTGCTGGGAATATACACAGATGTTGGGCTACGCCTGGGCCGCCAGCCATTTTGGGAAAGTACCTCAGCCATTTTAAAC
>NW_007799334.1:0-1261 GCF_000696425.1 Galeopterus variegatus | reverse complement strand
GAAATTGGTCTAGTGTGTTTCTAATCCACTCGCATTTATATTTAATGATAATCCTACTTCACTTTCTCTGCCTAATTGCTGCACATTTTGAGCGTGTGTGTGTGTGTGTGTGTGTGTGTGTTATGTGTAAGCTAAATGAGATTGATGGAGATGATGGATTCCTGAATTGTTGCTAATGGTCTAAACATTTCACTGTTTTGTCAACAAAGTTCTATTGTTGAAAGCAATCTTTTCTCACTATGTCAATATTTCTGCCATGTTGTGTTGATATTAATGGAACTGCCAGGAAAAGGATTTAATTAATCATTTCCCAGAATAACTACTGTCAGCACTCATCTCTCAGCTGAAGGAATTCAGGCCATTAGAGAGGGTCTTTCAGCACATGTTCAGGCACCTTAGTTATGTGGTGAGAATATATTTGTATAAATCTTGCTGAGATGCTGAGATAGAGGTTTTGTCTCTCTAATCTATAAGTAGATTGTGGTTGACTCCCCAAAAAATTATTTGAAGTACTATATTGTTATTCTCCCTTATGCAATATTGTAGCACCAGTTCTGCTCTATAATGATCCATTGAATAATTTTTTGAATCTATTGCAAACACCATGTTTAATAATACCCTGTTTCTCTGCCTAAAACAAAACAAAACAGAAATGAAAACAAACAAAAAATGGTGCTTGAATCTTCAGTACATTTTACATTTTGAGGACTCAAAGAAGGAGCCTTAGTGGCAAGTGAGGCATTAAATTCTGTGCTCTCTCTCCACTTACTCTTATATCATTCAAGAGAAACTGAGTCCCTTTCCAGAGTCCTGCTTGGGTCACATTTATTACTAGGTCTTACTCATCTGTCAGTGAGGTTGGAAAATAACTGAAAACAAGAACATTCTTTGCTTGGGACAGGCTCTTTCTAGTCTGTATCTCAGCATTCTCGCTGATTTAGTCTTCTGCTCCTAATGCAAACCAGAGGCTGCTAATATCCAAAGTCTCAAATTCGGGATAGGGAGAAAAAGTGTTCTTTAGAGCTTTTGACTTATGTAATAAGCCATAATTTCCAGCTCAGTTTACCACAAGTCTGAATGACCTCTGAGTTTGGGAGATGCCCAATGATTCATACAGTGGTATTTTAATTTGATATTTTAATTCTGTGTGTCTTCCCCAAAACCTCATGAAGAAGAGGGAAGCTGGACTAATGCAGAGATAGATATTCCTGAATCAAGTGAATTCAATTGAATACTATTTCTAAACTTATCTTTCATAAAA
>NW_007799333.1:0-1261 GCF_000696425.1 Galeopterus variegatus | reverse complement strand
AGTCCCGGGCACGGCAGCCGCTGCTCGCGCTCCTCCAGCCGCCACCTCCGCCTCCTACCAAGCATGGCGCTCCCTTCCCGGAGACGTAACGAGCCAAAATTTTTAAAGTAATTTGCATTCTAAAGTATAATCTTTATTGCTTTAAGTGAAATAAATTTTACAAATTATAATGTTTTCCTATATAAACCTACTGTATGTGATTCAAACTAGTCATAATACTGCTGATTTTTCAATTTTTAAAAAAACAGTAATTTTTTCCTTCAATTGGCAAATTCCTACCTTTACATTTTGGCTTATGGGTGGATTCTTAACCGCTTCTTTCAGTGGATAGGAAGAAGCAAAATTAAAAGCCGGGGGGAGGAGGAAAGAGCGGGGACTAACCTAGCCCACCCTGTCTGAGCTGTGCACAGCCACAGCAGCCCCCTGACCCACGGTTGCGCTCACAGCAGCTCCCACCTGTCCTCAGCCTTGGGGTAAGAGTCCACATGGCAGAAACTGGAAGTTTCTCTCCATCCATAGCTGATAAGCTGGGGCAGCACCACCCAAGCCTCAGAGGACCTGCATTGGGTGTGGTGTCTGTGCCAGAGTCTCTGTGTGACTGGGAGACTCACCCCGACGGGGAATTGGAAAGGAAGGAGAGTCAGTCACATGGCCAGTTCCCAGGAACATGAACTTTAGCCAAAGCATGTGGAGGACAGTGTCGAAATGGCCAGGTGGGGCAGAGCCCTCTAGCTCTCAGAACACCACGGCCTCCAGAGGGGTGCAGACTCATGGGGCAGCCAAAGGCCCGTGCTTCTGGAAAAGCCCTCCTGTTTCAGAAACAGTAGACACATCACCCTCGTGGAGGCCTTTCAAGGGAAGCCACACGCGGGGAGTGGGCGCGCACACCAGGAGGACCCTGGTGGGAGAGGAAGCAGCTGTGAGTTTTTGTAAATTTATGTTACAAAAAAGAAAAATGAACATAAAATAGCCCGACTGCTTCAGCCAGAAGACTTTGTTTCTTTTTGACTAAAGTTCACTCAAATTCCACAGTGACATTACCAGCAGTGCTGCTCCCACAGTTGCAGGATGGAGGGTGGAGTACAGGCCTGAGCGGCTGAGGGTGTCTTGGCTCCTCCAAACCCACAGCCCTGCACCCCGTGGCCACCCAGGGCACCCCATCACCCCCTGAACCTTCTGTCTTGTCCTGGTTTCCTGTTTTCCTGTTTTTCTGGGCCCCTCTTGGCCACCTGTGCCAACCCTCCCCACCTGCCTCCTCTGT
>NW_007799332.1:0-1261 GCF_000696425.1 Galeopterus variegatus | reverse complement strand
CGCCGCTGCGCTTCCCAAGCGGCGCACTATCCAGTGCGCCACCGGGCCGGCCCTGGATTTTATTTCAAGTATGATGGAAGGAGGGGTGTGAGCAGGAGATAATTCAATTTACATTTTGAAGGGTAGCTCTTGTGGTGTGGAGTGAAGGCCTTGTGTGTGCTGGTGGGGTGAGGGCAGAAGATTGTGGGCAGGCAAGTCTGGACACAGAGAGACCAGGCAGGAGGCTCCTACACTTGAAATGGGAGGGGATGGTGGCTTGAACTAGGAGAGAGGAGCGGAGTTGATTTGGCTTGAAGCGTATTGTGAAGGTAGAACTAACAGGACCTAGAGATAAATTAGATGGGAGAGTGTCTGGGAAAAGGAAGGAAGCAAAGTTGACTCCTTGGATTTTTATGTTTTTAACAGTAAATTGAAGAAAGCCATGTAGACTTAACTCTTGATTTTTCTCCATTATCAAGAAGCTTTCTAGACTCTGAAAAGTATGTTCATAAAAGTTTTGCACACCACATGGACATCCAAATCAGAGATAGATCAGAGAAGACCAGGGGAGCCAGTTGAGCAGTGTTTTCTGTTGTTTTATCTTATTTTTCCAGTGGACCCATTCATGATCACTAGGCTGGTGAGCAGAAAGGAACCAATATCACCAATTTCCCAATACGTGTGTGTGTGACCATCAGGAGTAAGTCAGAGAAGCATATTTAAGACATTATTGTGGCCGTGGTCATGGATCCTAAGTATGGAAGAAGTTTAAAGACGGGGGGTGTGGGAAGAAGGCATTCTGCCCTGGAAATAACATCGAGAAGCACCAGAAAGTTTCCAAAGATTTGAGGAAACAAACAAACAAAAGGCCACCAACCTTTTCTAACCTAACAGTCAAAGCTCTAACCTCCATCTTTAAGTCTAGGGTATAAGAATTTCCTGCCTCTTCATTGTTCACAGAATTGACATCAGGAACAAGTTTTACTACACTCAATAATTCTCAAGGAGGGTGTGTGTCTGTCTTGTATGCACATATATCTGGGGAGGGAGTGAATTTTGGACCCCACCTCTTTTAATCTTGAATGTCTGTGGAAGCCACTTTTCTAGAAAGAAATCGACTCCCTCATGGGATACTAAATAAGGATGACAGTTTGATTTCTGAATAGAAAGTGCTGGAGCTCAAAGAGAAAGGCTGATGCTCATGATCACATGACACGAGGTGAGCCCCTAGTGACACTCTACCAGAGGATGGTGTGGATGCTGACAGGCAGGCTGATAAACT
>NW_007799331.1:0-1261 GCF_000696425.1 Galeopterus variegatus | reverse complement strand
AAATGCAGTGCTAAAACTATTCCGAAAATATTAAAAACTTGATTTTCAAACTTAGGAAAAGCCAGACCGTTCATTAAATACTTCTTTTCCTGCATTTGCTCTTCTGCAGGCTGTGGGTGATTTGCCATTTTTTAGTATAGCATGGATCCAAATAGTGAATATATATATATATTGTGTGTAAAAATTCTGCATACATCTCTAATATTAAAATTGAAGTTATATTTTCCTGCTTTATAAAATGATCTAGCTACTTATAGTTTTGCTGCTTAGCCTTATATCTATTTTTATTTTATTATTTGTGAAGAGTTTTGCTTAAACTTATGGACTTAGTGCCTTTAAACTGATCTTCAGGGAAAATCTTGAATAATCATTTGAAGGGCTTATGTGAAGGAACACTAATTTTTTATAACTTAGTAAGTAATGAATATTTGAATTTCTCCTAATTTATCTTCTATTTCTATAACTTATAAAATTAACATATTGTGCTTTACATTACATTAAAGGTTTTTTTTTTGTTTGCTGAATTTAAAATTATATATTAGTGGTACCATCAGAGGGCAGTGATGTACTATTATTATATAATATCAGTTTCAGCTCTATAAAGATCTTTGTAGTAATTGAATGAGTTAACTAATAATCTGGGTGGGTTATAATGAGTGATAATATACAAGGGTACTTCAAAAAGTTCATGGAAAAATCCATTAAAAGATAGTACTAATATTTCCATGAACTTTTTGAAGATTCCTCATATTTGCTCAAATTTATAAGCATTATCATTCTTTTATATTTATTAAAAAAATGATTATAAGATTTATACAGATGTGAAATTGCCAAGGCAAGTATGAATGTATGGAAGAGAAACAAGTAGGTACTGTATTTAAAAACATCTACTTCAAACATAAAAATATTAGGAGGTAATTCTATATGATGCATAGTCATAAATGTTTTAGATTTTTGTTTTATTAGGAACATGAGTTTTATAGCATTTTTTTCTTTTTATTATATAATACCCTAAAATAGAAGCATTAGCTATTATGATTGCTAACTCTTTTAAATGGCAAGGCCATATGCTGAACCCTAAATTAGAATTTGCAGATACTAAGTGATGATAGGGGCTGTAAATTAAATAGACCAGTTTACTTGATTTACAAAAAGAAAAGTGAGCCACTGTCTTGCTCATCCCTCCCACAAGACTTGTGTTATATTGCAGTATATTGTACATGTTAATTTTAAAGACTTTGAACTATAATATAGGTTTCCT
>NW_007799329.1:0-1261 GCF_000696425.1 Galeopterus variegatus | reverse complement strand
TCCCATCCAATTCCCACTCCCCCCTCCAGGGTCTGCGTTGAATATCCTGCAGGTCGGGACAGTGCCTCTAATTTGCCCTGCTAGCCTGCAGTCTCTATGCTTTTGTCACTCTAGTATCTTAATTTTATTTATTTATTTTTTTGAAGCACATCCTATTATAATTTTATTTTTTTTGAAGCACATCCTATTCCTGTGTTATGCTATTTCTGGATTATTAGTAAACATGGCTTTTTGGGGCGGTGACTCTCAGCTGATTCTCCTAGACGAGTACTGTAGAGTACATGGTAGGGGCACTTTCCCATTCTGCTATAATTGTTATATGCATTACATCTAAATACTTATAACCCTACAATATAATATTGAAATTTTTGCTGTGAGCAGTCAGATGTATTCTACAGAAATTAAGAAGAAAAATAATCTTTATTAAACCCACATATTTATTATTTCAGGTGGTTACCATGTTTTAAGAGAAATGTTTAAAAACCATAAAACTTTTGGTTGAGAGCAACCAGGCTGCAGGATGTGAATAAAATGTCAGTAGCTGAGGAAACCAGGGAACTTGCCTGTTATTAATGTCACAGGTTAAAATTCTTAGGGTCACATTACCTTGCTCTCTGGTCCGAGAAGCTTGGGTCCTACACTCCGGAGAAGAGTGTTGGTGGACAGGGAGGGATGGGAAGTGGAGTCACTGATTCTTCCTTGGCCACCAGTGCTCGTGGACTGAAGGATATTGGGCTGGTCCTGATGAGGAGTTGAGGCCAAGCAGCTCGAATCTAACTGGCCTTACTAAGTTTAGGACCCCCATCCCTTGATTCCAGGCACTGGCTCTGCCTGGCCCAGCCTCTGGGTCCTCTCTCCCACCAGGACTCACCTTCAGATCCTACCTTCCCACTGCACCCAGCCTGGTCAAGCCTGGCCTGAGGCAGGGAGAAGTTTTAATTTCATTAAAATAATTGCTTACTTTTCAGTGCACAAGTATTACACGTATATATACCCCTTGTAGAAAATAAATGAAATACAGATAAGCCAACAGAAGAAGACATAAAACATACATAATTCTCCCCACCCCAAGGATAATCATTCTAAACACCCTTGTCTGTGAATTTTTCTCATGATGTCGTAGGAATTAAAGGCTTGTGGTCAAATAAATTTGTCAAATCCTACATGATAAGGATTTGGGGGAGCCCTGCTGTGAAGAAGCCAGTTTCATCTTGTCCCCCAACTCATCTGACTACTCCCCAGCAAAGACTGTTGACCAGAG
>NW_007799328.1:0-1261 GCF_000696425.1 Galeopterus variegatus | reverse complement strand
TTTTTTTTTAAGTAACAGAATGACATTAAGGGCCCTGGCCCTTTGTGTGGGAGGAGTCATTTGATAATTCCTTGATGTCTGGGGCAGCTGACATGTTCTTGACGTAGAATCCTCTGGAAGGAGTGGGTTATGAACCACAGGCCTAGTCTCTGAGCATGGAGAGTGGATGCCAGTTGTCGCTGGTGTGGACTCAAAGAGTTTGCCTGGGAAAAGGTCACCATATTATGCCACTCTGCACCATTCTTACTTAGAAGTGCCCTTGGAGGGAGGCTGTGGCAGCAGCTGTGTGATTAATCACAGACCACAAGCTGATAAACCCCGTAGTGTGAGTAACTCAGTTATTTTCTTCCTTTGCCCTCTCATTACTTGAGTCATTTTATTTTTGTTTTTATGAATTTTACTCTGTACTTTTATTTTGAGCTCCTTAGAACCTTTTTGGAAGATGAAGAATATATCCATAAACACTCATGTATACATATCGATATGATTCTGCATATATTATTGTAACAAGAATATCTGAATTAATATATATGTAAAAACAGGTTTTTCATGATTTATGGAAAGCATTAGGCAGTCCTATTGGGTGTGAATTTTCTTCCAAAAGAATTCTTTGATTACAAATTTTCAAAGAAAATAAAGTCATGTTTTGCAACTTGTTCTTCAGAAAGAATATTCTAAATTCCAGTAGTTCTTTTGTGGTCAGGAAGATGTATCAAACACATCCTTCTTGTAGAAACCACAGCATCCTTCTGTGAATTCTAAAAATTTGAAAAGTCACATATGTAATTCTGTATGTGTCAGGGTCTGGTAGGAGCAGCATCTAGAGTGCTGGGCATTAGGGTGAGCGCAGAAAGCAATCCGGTATCTACCCAGTTGGTCATGAAGTCACTGGCTTTTTAGACCCCTGTGTACATAACCACTTTCACTGATTTTTTTAAGGTCAAAGTCAAAGTTACCATTCTCTAGCCTCCATAGCCAACCTAAAGGAATTTTTCACTTCTCAAGCAGTTGTTTTTGCCCAAAGACTAGGAAAGAAATAGGTCTACCCTATTACTTCTGACAGAAAACCTTAGACTCCTGGCCTCTGGAATGTTTTCTTTTCCTGCACGCTTATCTGATATGTGTGCATATCTCCCATATAAAAATACAATAACCTTTAGGTTTGTGAGCTAATTTTCTTTGATGCAGTTGAGTATCAAGAACTGCCTACAACTGCAGGGCAAATAGCCTGGGTAGTTGTTACTAGTCAGTGCTGGTTGAC
>NW_007799327.1:0-1261 GCF_000696425.1 Galeopterus variegatus | reverse complement strand
TTTTTTTTTTTTTTTTTTTTTAAAGATGACCGGTTAGGGGATCTTAACCCTTGACTTGGTGTTGTCAGCACCACGCTCAGCCAGTGAGCGAACCGGCCATCCCTATATGGGATCCGAACCCGGGGCCTTGGTGTTATCAGCACCGCACTCTACCGAGTGAGCCACGGGCCGGCCCAGCATTTCCTTTTAATGTCATGTTGATACTCAAAAAGTATTGCATTTTGGAGGACCTTGGATCTTCAGATTAGGGATGCTCAATCTGTACCGACTTTGCTTAAATTACCATATTTGCCCAAATTCAAGGGAGTTTTATTTTTTCCCCAAAAATACCCATCAAGAGAGAATGGAGTCCATTAAGTCTCTGTCAATTATTCTGGTGACAAGATTACAAGTCACAGCCTCAATATTTATTTAAATATATTCATTCATCATTCAGTAAATATTTACTAAGCTCTCATTATTTACCACAATTCTAGGTAACAGGATTATAAGGATAAACAGAACAAAGTTCCTGCCTTCACAGAACTTAATCTAATGAGGAAGACAGACAACAGTCAAAAATTAACATAAAGTTTAACAGGTGATGACAGTTTAAATGCTATGGAGAAAAAGAGAGAGAGACATAAGAGTACAGGAGTTTAAAAAAATCAGAAAAGGTCTCATTGATAAGGTCGCCATTAAAGAGAGACCTGAAGGAAGAGTGGGAATGAACTATGCAGATATTTGAGGAAAGGGAGGGAATGGCAAATGCAGAGGCCCTGAGGCAGGAGCATTCACAGCTCATTCAAGGTACAGGATGGATGTTCAATCAATGTTTGTTTGAAATGATTCGTAGGTCAACAGATGGAATCAAAGAGGAGGCAAAGAAAATTAATGGTAAGCCATTATTCCTGGAGGTATACTTAATAGCTTTTAAGTGCTAAATGTCTTTTAAAGATCACTTATGAAAAACGTCATAGTAAATGTGTCTATCATGAGGATCATAAACACAGCACCAAAAAAAAATGAAAAATACAACTGTCTTGATTTTATGTGAATGGGTACTTGTGGATGGTTTCCAAGGCTTATTTACTGACATACTAAAAGTGCTGTATCTCAAACATCTTAAATGGAAGAGAAGACAACTTAATCTGGAAAACCGATAAAGGTCAACCTCAAAAATGTACATAAATGTTTCATAGTAAGTGGCTTTTAAAAACAGCAGTATTGGGCCGAGCCCGTGGCGCACTCGGGACAGTGCGGCGCTGAGCGTGGCAGCGCT
>NW_007799326.1:0-1261 GCF_000696425.1 Galeopterus variegatus | reverse complement strand
CCCTGTGAGGAGGAGCCAGAGCAGAACCCTCTAAAGCATCGAGCCCCAGGCAGGGACTTTTCTTGCCCTTAGTGTGGTTTTGCTTTAAGGTGATGTTCATAATTTATTCGGTCTCTCACCCTCTCATGGCTAAATCACCTCCAAATCTCTGTTTTCTCTGCTCACACATGGTTTTATCTGAGGCGAGCAGAAAACCTTCCTGTCCCCCTCACCCTCCACCACCACCTTGCACCCATTCTGGCACAGCAACCACCCCTTTTAAATTAATATATACTGGGCACAGAAAGTAAAATTGTTTTGTATTAACAAAAATCTTTTGAGAAGCTGTTGTTCTTTAGATAAGACAGAATCTAATCACTAAGCAATTGTTTTTTACAGGCACTGAGTCTCTTCCCTTCCTCTCCCTTTAGTTTGTATAACACATTTATCTCTCTGAATTGATTCCTCTAGCAGAGTGATGATTGGTAGGGAGAAGAGTTAGCTATGTGCATTAGAGGTTAACGTAAGCGCTGTTGAACAATACATATGCCTTCTAAGAAGAACATTTACTTATCTAATCTCTGGAGCAGGAGGCTAGACAGTCCCTTATGACATGCTCAAGAAACTCATGCTTATGGCATGCTGCTTGATGACAGCTTTAAGAATTTACAATGAATGCTTTAGACGATGGCTTTAGAGTTGCAACAGAAGCAATGGCTTACTTAGGAACAAATTTGATCTGAGGCTACATGTAGGAAGGATTAATGTTTTATGTTTGAAATCTCTTTAGTTTATTGCTTTGTTTCTTATTGTGGAAGAGAGCAATTAACTGTTAATAATACTGTTTTTCTTCCTGGACACACAACTGGACTACATTACCCAGGCTCCCTTGCAGTTAGGTGTGGCCATGTGACTGAGACTGGCCAATAGGATGTTAGTGGAAGTGATGTATTCTTGCTCACTCTATCATCTACTCTTTCTCCTTTTCTTCCTCGTCTATGGGATGTCATGGGTATCACCCGGAAACTTGTTAGAAATGTAGAATCTTTGACCCCACCTTAGACCTAGGGAATCAGAATCTGTTTCAACGTGATCCCTGGGTGATACCTGTGCATGTTAATATTTGAGAAACACAGCCCTGGAAGGTGACAGAGCCACTGCGTGAAAGGAGCTTGGGTCCCTGCCTTGTGACATGGAGAACCATCCAAGAGAGCTGCCCACAGGAGCAGCCAGCTTAGATTGGTACATAAACAAGACAACTTTATCATTATTAAGGCACTGA
>NW_007799325.1:0-1262 GCF_000696425.1 Galeopterus variegatus | reverse complement strand
TTACTCAGTTGGACACTAGTGTCAGGCAAGTCCAAAATTGACTACTGGGAAGATGGCAGGGCGTTTGCGCCACTCCCTCTGGTGAGTCTCAGCTCCCGCGTTGCGCTCCCGTGTTGCGCTCCCACGTTGAGCTCCCATGGCAGCCTCCGCAGCCAGAGCTGCCCTGGCCGCCTCTCGCCACCCCTGGCGCTCCTGGCTCCTGTTTGTGCTGCAGCCTGCTCAGTATCTCTTCGGCTCACGGTTCCAGCGGCGCCCGGGGCTGGGGAGACAACAGCCCCCTCCCCAGCAGATACTGCTGTCGCCGGACCCCGAGTCCCGGTGGCGGGGCTGCGCAGCCTGGCCTGGGGCTGAGAGCAGCAGCTGCGGTGGCTGGGCGCCGAGTGGAGGCTGCTCCAGGCGGCTTCTTCCTGGGGAGGATTTTGTAAATTTCATAAAATGGTGCGCACTCCAAACCTCAGTGCACATATTATGAGAGTCCCCTTCAAGGTCTCAGCAATCCTTCAAAGCAATCCACCTGAGTAGTAACAGCTACCCCCGGCGCAAGCAAGGACACCAGAGATTCTGACTCACCATCAGGCTTTCTGAGTTCTTCTTCTTGCTGGTGGCCTCTGGGATCCTGCCGGCACGGGGCATGGGAGGTTCACTCCCTTCCTGCCGCCATGACTAACCAGGAACCAAATTTCTAATTAATATTCATATTTCTGGTTTGTGTCATTGTATGAGCAAGTGTTCTCATTGTGTGTTCCTCAAACAAAACCACAGCTATGCCCTTTAAATTAGTTTTAGAGGCTGGAAAGTCCAAAGTCCAGGGAACACATCTGGCGAGGGCCTTTTTTGGTGGTGACTTCAGCTGTGCAGGTTATTACATTACAAGAAAGGCAGCAGCAACCGCAATCTGATTTGGACCTCCGAGGTGGACTCTCCTGCGCTGCGGCCCCGCTACTCTCCAGCCAACTGGCCTGCTCTCCCACCGTTGGGCCCGGCCTTGCCGCTGTCTGGATTCCTGGGGGCCTGGGCCTGGGCCTGGGTGGTCGCTCTTGGTCTCTGGCACCCAGGGTGGAAGGGCTGCGTGGAGTTGTGCCGTGCGTGGGAGTTGTGCCAGGCGACCAGCACACGCTCCTCGCGTCTCACACGCCACCGACGTCCGCCCTGTTTATTATTTTCTGCCTTCTGCTGGCTTTGAGTTTAGTTTGTTCTTCTTTTTCTAGTTCTTTAAGTTGCAAAGTTAGATTGTTAATTTAAGAACTTTCTTGGGTTTTTTT
>NW_007799324.1:0-1262 GCF_000696425.1 Galeopterus variegatus | reverse complement strand
GAGTAGCCTTTGCTGCTGAGGGTACCAGGGTCCCTTCAGGGTCCTCCCTCCATCCCGCCACTGTTGAAATGTCCCTGCAATTTATCTTGGGAACTGATTTTTAACATAATTCTCTTGTATATGGCCTGGTCACAGGATTATTTGTTGAGGTTTTTTAGGGTAAACCTACCAAGGGAGAGGTAAGCCAGCGAGGCCCCAGGCAGCAGCCCTGAAGGCCCCTGAAAATCTATTCTTTAAAAATTTTTAGACTCAGTGAAAAAAGCTTAGAGATTCTATATTTCATTTAAAAACTATTAAGACAGAGCTACACTTCTAATTTTTTTTTCTAAAAAGACGCTTTCTTTACCTGTTCCAGTAACAAGACATTGATTTGGCATGTGATTTAATTAAGTGGTGTTTAAAAGTGTTAAAGGCACCTGAAATCTAGCTCGTGTGCCTCTGTTGGGGAGCAAGCTGCTTTTCTGGTTCTTTGCGGGGAGGTATGTGTTCGAGAAGATGGGGGACAGGCAGGTGCAGGAGAAGGACACAGGAGAAGGGCGGTGCACCTTTCTTCTGACGCCTCCAAAGAGGACGTTCTTAATCCATGGCAGAGGAGGGTTAGTTCACAGGGACGGATGACGTTGATGTTAAAGTCTTGATTGAGTTTTAAATGTTTATTTGAAAAGTACCCCTTACGCACACACACGAAGTAAAAATCAATCCCACCACTAAAAACATGTACAATAGTAAGCCTCCCCCTCCGCCCCAAACCACCTGCCTCTCCAATCCCAGCACCAGAGCTAGCCCCTGTGACCCTTCCCAGTGTAACCCGGACACGAATCTTCTGGGGGCAGAAGATTTACGCACTCCGGCTTTTCTTAGAATCCGTGTGCAATCTAGCCTGACTTGCCCTTCAGGAGAGCAGGTCGCAGGTGGTGGTGGTGGTGGTGGGCTGCCCTGAGGTCACAAATACAGCATTGGGGGCAGGGTTGCCAGAGCAGGACCAGGGGGCTGCCGAGGGGAGCACTTGGTGCCAGTTCCAACGCTGGGGTTGCAGGGCCTGACGAGACGGGATTCCACAGCCCTTGGAGCTGAAGTTACTTATCACACTGAGTGCAGACGGGGAAGCTTGCAATGTTACCTCTTAGCAGAAAAAGCTTTGGCAGTGAAAGCAGGATTTATGTTCAAGGAGAGAGAAATTTCCTGATTCAAGACAGAATGCTCAGACAGTCAGTAAATACTTTAATCATACAAGAAGAGGCTCAACATAAAATGTTAAGTTA
>NW_007799323.1:0-1262 GCF_000696425.1 Galeopterus variegatus | reverse complement strand
TTTGAACTCCAGTAGTGAAATAGGTGTGCTCAGATCATACGTGTTAGTATCATAAGAGAAGAACAATTACTCTAACTATTCAGAGGATGGAGAGATCACTACCAGTTGAGTGATCAGGGGAGGTTCTATAAGAGAGGATGGCACTTGGAAGGGATGCGTGCTTTAAAGATTGGAAGGGATACGTGCTTTAAAGAAAAAAAAAACTTTTTGTTAAAGTATAGCACACACATAAAGCAGTGTACATTGCATAAAGAGTACAGTTATACTGAATTTTCACAATCTGAACACACTATTTATGTAACCAGAACCCAGATAGAATAGTACAGCACTCCAGGAGCCCCCTGTTCCTCCTTCCAATCACTCTTGGGGAAGTAGAATTTTGTTAGAAGACAGAGAGAAAAGTATTGGAGGAAAGATCAGCATGCATAAAGATGTGAAAATTGAATGACATGACCCATATTTGAGGAATGGACTAAAGAGTAATTTGCTTGGAGTGTCAACTGAAGAACAGTCAGATCCATGTTTTAGAGCTTTAAATGCCAAGTAAAGGAGTTATATTTTACTTGTTAGATGTTAAATGTTTTTGAGCAAGGCAGGAATATTTTTAAAAACTTTTTGATGATGGTTGATAATTTATTGGTGATGGAAGAGGCGAGAGACTGGAAGTTTAGAGACTGGTTGGGAAGCTTCTGTAACAGTCCAGGTATGAGACAATCTCAGCCCTGCAGTGACCGTGAGGACAGAGTGACTGACCATCCACAGACACTATAAAGAGCCAGCAAGAACTGCATGGTTGTGGATCTTGAGGAAGAGTCTAAGAAAATTTCCTTTCAAATATCTAATCAAGAGAAAATTTAATAAAATTTTCAGGTAGTTAGTTGTTATTATGTATTTTTTGTTTAGAGTTAACACAGTCTTTTAAGGCTGCCTCCCCAACGAAGTTCTGAAAACTTTCTTACTGTATTCGAATAAAACCTTGAGTTACTCTAAGGAAACTCTAAAGAAAGCAACTGACCTTTTAGACAAAGAATCCTTTGTTCGTCAGAAACGTGGACTGTTTGTCTTTTCAAATAGGTGCATGCTACAGTTAACAATTCACAGGGAAAAACTGACTCCAAGGAAGACTTTTGAAGATGGTACATTAACAGCAAATTATTGGGTATAGCTCACCCGCCTGTTTTCTTCATCTTTCCCTTAAAAATTTTTCATTAATCCAGATTTCTGGGGAGCACGAATTATTTAATTACATCATATACTTTTAC
>NW_007799322.1:0-1262 GCF_000696425.1 Galeopterus variegatus | reverse complement strand
GTTTGTTGTGAAGATTATGCAAATAAATTAAGTCAGAATTGTATGTTCTCTTCAGTGAAGGGATCATGTCTGGTTTGAACATTGCTATAACCTCAGTACCCATAACAAACACCCAATAAATATTATTTGAGAGAGTTAATATATAATGTAAGCTAAGCATTTAGCAACATGTCTGTTATGTATGGGTCTCAATAAATGGTAAGGATCATAGTAATAATAGTAATAGTTGTATTATTAGCATTAATGTACTGCATCTACTGAAATAAAAAGACTACAAAAACATTTTGTAGCTGGAAGGGAGACCGGATACCTTTAAAATGACATTTCCCAAAGCAGCCTCCTAGCACTTAAAGCTTTTTTATATATAGTTGGTGTAGCTTTGGACAGGTCTCTGGCTAACTCTTATTTCCTAAGACCAGACACTGAGGATGCCTTGACTTCCAATCTCTCTAGTGTTGCATTTTGAGACTGCTGGGAGTGATTCATGGAAGCAACAGGCAGCTCATGGACGTAGACATCAGGAATCAAAGCTTGACTCTGAGAAGGGAAAAGATGGAAAGCTCCAAGTCCTTTTGCTCAAAAGGTGACCTAACATGATGATCACTCCAAAAAGTTTTCCATTTCCTTCTCTTAAAGAATGAGTGTCTTTAAGTGCATGTTTTTAGACTTCTTCCAGGCTTGGTGTTTTTGATGCCTGTGTAGGGTTTCTTTATCTCTGATGGCTCAGTTTGTCTCACAACAGTGATTGGGTCCTCATCATGTTGCGCAATTTGACAGCAGAAGCCCATGAGAAGCAAGGAAAATTGGCCACCACAATCTTCTCATTATCAGAGGAACAGGATTGTCTTGTCACCAGGATATGCTGAAGAGAATGAAATTAAAGTAGTGACTAAGGTATTGTTATCAAGGATTGGTCTATTAACTTGTTGAACTTTGTAGTGGAAGCCATTACAGTCTCTAATGTGGCAAGTGAACTTCTGGATAGCTGATGCTGCTAGTAGCCAACTGGCATGCAATAATCAGGTCAATAAATGAGGGAATTATTAAACACAAGTGCAATGGCCTGGAATAGAAGTGCTGAGTGCTTATAAATTACTCCACTGTTATTTGAAAGAAAGAACAGTCCAAGTTGAAATATCAAAGTTATACACAACACAGTTCTTTCACTATTATTGTCCTGTATAGGGTGATCTCTAGATTTTATTTATAATTCTCAGGTAAGTTGTTTTTTCTCTCCAGCTACAGAATTCTGACTTGAATTC
>NW_007799321.1:0-1262 GCF_000696425.1 Galeopterus variegatus | reverse complement strand
GGAAAAGGAAAAAAAAAAAAAAAAAAAAAAAAAAAAAAAAAAAAAATCTTAATGGTAAAGGCAGGCCAAGAAAAATCAACCTAAATAATCCATATATTACTAATCAATATAAGTAACCAAGAATTGTCTTTATTATATAATCATTAAATATTATTTAATACATCATTTAATATTGTTATAACTAATTTTAAAATTCCAGAAGCACGGTTAAAATTTAGTTTATTTTAATTTTGGACAATGAATGTCATAAAGTTCTCTTGTGAATCTACCTCAGACTATGATGTAGTATTTAATTTTTCTTCATTTCACCATTTTTAAAAATAGTTACATGAAAACTGTTCCCCCCAAAAGTAAAATATCCTTCCAATATAATGCATCGAGAAAAAAGACACACAAATTCTCAAAAAATATAATGCTTTTAAAATACATAGTCACACGTATAGGAAAGAATGAAACATTTCCAAGGGTGAGAAACACGGATGGAAATCAAAGCCAGAGACAGTGGGAGTCCCCACCATGCAAGGAAAGTCAAAGACCTGCTTCCATCTCTAAGGCTGTGGATTTACATGACACCGCCAAGTACAGCACCTTGGCATGCCGAGTACTTTGAAGTGAAGGAGATCGGAAGGCCTCAGAAGCAGTGTCTCTCTGATCATCTCCTGCCCTCCTGTCTCCCACACCTCCCTTTCTCCCCCAGAGAGAGTCACAGAAATCAGAATTCCTCTTCCCCAAGGCAGGTCATAGAAACTAGAATCCCTCTTTCCCAAAGCAAGCCATAAAGCCTAGAAAGGTCATTCTCTCCCTTCTCCCTTGAAAAGCCTTATTCCCGAGGGGTCCTGCCCCCTACCTAGGAGGAAGGAATGCTACACAGAGGCCAAGAAGAATCAGAGCAGACAGGCTTGCTGGGGTTTCCGCTCAGCCTATTACCGGGACATCATACCCTTTTTTGTCTAATCGCATTTCTACGAGGCTGTCTGTCCATTGTTCACCGAACCTGAGCATGAAAATAGACAGTTTCCCTTGGGTCTCTGGGTATTCATTTCTGAAGTCTCCTGTAACCTCATGTAAACCTTTTATTAAATGGATTTGTTATGCTTTTCTCTTGCTAACCTGTCTTTTGTTACAGGAGTGTCGGCCCTGACCCTTGTGATGGGTGAGGAAAGGCGTCGCACCTTTTCACCCTTGCAACAGAAAGGCAAATGGCTGGAAAGAAAGCAAAGTCACAAGCTCACGCCAACCACAGACCTGTGCCATTGTGGGTG
>NW_007799320.1:0-1262 GCF_000696425.1 Galeopterus variegatus | reverse complement strand
AGAATTGATTTGAATTACATAATGCTTAGCATAGTTCTTGGCACACAGTAAATATTCAAGACATGAAAGTGGAAGGACAGGAAAAATTCAATGCAACGAATATTTTAAGCATCTCATGTGCTAAACACTGTGTTCAGGACTGATACAAAGACACATGAGATTTAGCCTTTGTCCTCAAAGAACTCACAGCTGTTCAAGTACAAAAACAAGTTTGTATGTAGGGAGATATAATTATTATGTGGAAAATCAAATGAGGTTTGAATCACTTCCAGACAGGAAGATTAGGAAGAGTTTCATGGAGAATGTGACATTTGAAATGGATATTTAATGACTAGAATTTCAATTGGTTGGGATGAAGGAACAAAGATGTGTATGTTGTGGGAAAACCCAGAAATAATCTTTATAATGAAACTTTAAACTTCATCTTCTCCATGAAGCCTATGCTGACTATCTCAGTCTTCACAGATCTCACGATGAAAAATGACATGGGTCACCAGCCTGATCTGGAATTGGAAGTATCTATGACTCATAAGATGCGACCTGAAGTTGGACACCCCAAATCTACATTTCTCTATTGAGAAGTAGGCAATGCATCTACTAAAAAGGGGTGGCTATAAATCTCTGTCAATAGGAGATGGAATTCTAGTCCACAGAAATCCTCTCATTCCCCAGATTGACACTTTCTTACATAAAAATAACAGAGTTTTCATGACTCTAAATTCTACTCTCTAAAATAAAGAATACATCACTGACAAACATAGAAAGTCTCACTAAAGCTTGAATACTGCTTTATATCCTGTTCCCAAACCCAGGTGGCCATTCTAGAAATGTCCAGGAATAAGTAAATCTTAACTAAATAATGAAGCATAAACTTCCTGTGTATGTGTAGTTTTGAGCTAAAAGCCTTCATAGGAGCTTTCTGTCAGAGTCTGGATTTAGACCAAATCAAGATTTCTGGAAACCACATCATGAAAAGGGATGAATTGCTTATCAGGATCAAATGAGAAACAAAATGAAAATCAGTATCTGAGATGAAATACAAGTTCAGGAGGAAAAGACACTTGAAAGGCAACTAAGACATCAAAGTTCAAGTGTATCTTGGAACAGAGCAAGGTCAGATTTAAAAATTACCAGAGAGGAAAGAAATGAAAATTACTATTTAATGAATAACATTTATGTGCCAAGCAATATCTTCATCTGCGTTTCCTAGACAAAAGAGTCTGAAGCAAGAATCAGGTGTTGATGTTTTTGAGGGGTGCAAT
>NW_007799319.1:0-1262 GCF_000696425.1 Galeopterus variegatus | reverse complement strand
TATTATAAGATAAAAATGGAAAATAGACCACAACAAGGAATTTTGAATAATTTGTTCTAAGCAGCATTATTTTTGTTACTATGGGAAAATGTTACTTTACAAAAGTGAAAACACAGCAATATTAAAATACATCATAATGCTCATTTTCAAATGGCCTTCATAAGTTCACAAAGTGATGGATTTCATGTTGAACTAATTACCTCTAAGTAAGTAGGAGGCAGAAGTTTCACTGAAATTTATATTTAGTATAATCCGATATAGTTATTTCTCAATGACATATGTATTTACCAATACATACAATATTTAATCTACAAAAAAGTGTTAGCAATATTTGTACTGACCAATTGCAGCAGAATGCCATAATAACACTAAGAGGGTATTTCTTTCTTCACCTATATAGAAATTGTCAATCAAAGAATTCAAATAATGTTTTATAAGTTATATTCTATCATTTAATAATTAAAATTATATTTATGAGAGCATTAATGTCTACTATTGCAATATTTTAGTTTACACCACTGATTATTTTCTATATAATAACATCTTCTATTGTTATTTAAAAAAGGTAATTTTACCATTCTTAATTTTTGTCCCTATTTTGATTTCATTCATTGCAGGAAAGAATTTTCTCAGTGAATGACTAGTGTTAAAACGGTAAAAATGAACATTATTACAAGCAGATGTTTATTTTATAACATAAATATTTAATTAGTGAATTTCATGGAGTTCTTTAATGAAAAGTGTTAACTTTATTGAGGAAAATTTAATTGCAGAATGGTTATTACTCTGAATAAGTTTGCATGCATTTCTATCTACCTGTCTTTTATTTTTATTGCATCATTAGTTTTAATTGCTTTAATTACATAAAGTTAAATCCATTTGCATATTATCATTGTGTATAGGTATGTATTTTAGCAAGCAAGTACTTTGAATCACAGACATCTATAATATACAGTCTGTGGATGATTCTGAAATAGATTTACATATTTATTTATGGAGCCAAATTGGGATCACTGGGATAGTTTCCTGAAATAGAATAACTAATTTCTGTGAGGATATTAAGAAGACAGCTGTCATGTAATGCTTCCCAAGTAGTTTTCAAAGTACATAAACAATATCCTGTAATGAACACTCAGATTAGCATATCATATGAAAGAGTTGAAATTTTCATTCTGGATAACTTTTTAAAGAAAAAGCGTTTTGAAAAATTAAAGAAACAAAATTTTTTTTGTTCCATACTACTGTGCTTTTTCAACCTAAAG
>NW_007799318.1:0-1262 GCF_000696425.1 Galeopterus variegatus | reverse complement strand
AAAAAAAATATAACATCTTGGTTATATTATAAATTGAATACACTCATACTCCCCGAAAGAGATTAACAAACAGAACATTACCTGGAACCCAGAAGCCTTACATTCCCTTCCAGTCACAATCAAATTTTTAGACTGCATTCTAACAATCCAAATTGCAGTAGTTCCTCCTTATGTCCAGTTTTGCTTTCCGTAGCTTTAGTTACTTGCAATCAACTGCGGTCCGAGAATATTAAATGGAATATTTCAGAAATGAACAATTCATAAATTTAAAATTGCATGCTGTTTTGAGTAGCATGGTGAAATCTTGTGTCATCCTGCTCCTTCCTGACCAGGACGTGAATCGTTCCTTTGACTATCATGTATATGCTACTTGGCCATTTGTAGCAGTTTTGATTATCAGATCGACTATCGCACTATTGCAGTGACTGTGTTCAAGGTATATTTATTTTACTTAATACTGGACCCAAGGAACAAGAGTAGTGATGCTGGCATATTGTTATAATTTATCTATTTTATTATTAGTTATTGTTATTAATCTTTTTTCATGCCTCATTTATAAATTAAACTTTATCATAGGTTTGTTTGTATAGGGAAAAACTAGTATGTTTAGGATTGGGTACTATAAACTATTTCAGACATCCACTGGGAGTCTTGGAATGTATCCCACATGGATAAGAGGGAACTCCTATAGTTTTGCCTACTTTGGCACTTTATATATGAATATATTAGTGAGTGTGCATCTGGTATCTTATGAAAATCTTTATCTTTGTGAAACTCAGCCACCTTTTTGTATGCAGTAGTAGAGGATTCATTTGTGACAGCTTTATTTTTTTAAATATACTAAACTAAAAATTATTAGTGAGAACAGTTTCATTCCCAGGATTAAAACTTCATATCTGAACTGAAGAACTTAAAGCAAAAATGAATAGAAAAAATCATATTGCTATCACTTAGGAAGAAATATCTATAACATACAAGCCTTTGAAAGAACATTTTTATAAACCCGAATATAAAATTGTGCATGTCCAGAAGGTAGTTTGTATAATATTTTAAAATCAACTAAAATAAATGTCGTATTTAAAAATCATTTTCTATGAATTTAAAAATTCCTCCAGAAAAATAATGTAGTTCTTGAAATTTGAAATAAATGAAAATGAGCTTTTGATTTATAAATATGGTTAAATGATTACCATTACAACTTAATGAAAAGTTAATCAACACAGCTTTCTGTATTTTTCTGAAATAATCTCATTCTTTTACAG
>NW_007799317.1:0-1262 GCF_000696425.1 Galeopterus variegatus | reverse complement strand
TGCTGATTGATCTTTTTGTGGATTGAGCAGCACATTTAAAGTTCAGCCAGTTTTCAAGACATCTTGTTGGCTTTCACTTTCAACTAAACTCTCTTGGGTTTGTCCCACACATGAGCAGAGATTCCCAGTCAGAGAGAGATGCATGGGGAGTTTATCTCATCTGTTGTATGGCTTTTTCATTTTTGTAATCTCTCCACTAAGTTTATGGCTTGTTCACCATTTGCCCCAACCAGGACCACAACCCTAGGCTAACATAGGTCTTAGTTACCAATTTATTTCCTACTGACAATGTTGCCTGCTATAGGTTTTTGTCACATACCTGAAATTTAGCCCACCCTCTCTGGCAGCAAAGCTATTGGTTTCTGGCCAATTGCACACTGGCAGCTTTGCCATTTTCACTGACCAAGATGGGGTTGGTGGTGGGTTTTAGCCCCAGACAAGACGATTATAGACTCTGTTGTTTTTAGCTGAAGAACTAGCAAATTTCCATAAATAAATAGTTCTCAATTTGTTGTTTGCATTTGGTCAGTTTTTAGAGTCTCCAATTTTTTTTTAAAGGCTTATTTAAAATTTATATTTATGATAATCTATAGATTCACAGGATTTAATTTCTATTTAAGAATATTTACATGAATTCATTCTTTTCCCCCTGATTTATGAATATCACTATTGTCATACTTAATATTAGCAGATTAACCAACTCTGTTGAATGTGGTAAAGATAAAAATAGGACCTTTGCAGGGCTGTTGTGAGGATTAAAATATATAAAATGCTTAGGATAGGGCCTGGAATAGTGGGAAGTATTCAATATTTATTTACCTAAATGATTGTTTTTGACAATTTTTCTAGTTTTATTCTTTTTTCTGGTGATAAGAAGAGGATTTATTGACCTTTTCAATCCTCCACATCTGTAAATCCCCTTCCCTGTTTTGCTTTTGTTTGTTTTTAAGTAGGAAATTATACTTATAGATCATCTTGTTGCTAGGGAAAATTCGTAGCTACCAGTTAAGATACCATTTTTATATGTATATGATAAAATACATCACAAGTTCACATGATAATTCAGATACAAATGTAGGATTATGGGATTAACAAATATATAATATTTTTGATCTTACATATGTTTCTCCCTTCTCCTATGCCCCAAATCCTGGTTCTTAATAAAACCAGTTCTCCTGCTTTATCTAACAATATGCATGCACCTGTCTCAGAATAATATCAACATTACTACAAATAAGGTTACTGAAAAGTTTTTTTTTTTT
>NW_007799316.1:0-1262 GCF_000696425.1 Galeopterus variegatus | reverse complement strand
TGAAGCAAATAAAGCATCACCTGGTGTAGAACTGACAATCACATCAAGGCACATACATCTTATCTGGAGTGTCTCAGTTGTATTTCTTAGAAAGGGCTCAGCTGGTATTTACTCACTAAATTTCCCTGGATGTCCCACCTGTGTCAAACATGGGAGCAGTTGTTCATCTTAGGAGTAAGAAAAGGAAGCTCAGAACAAAGAAGTCAAGGTGGAGCTTCTCAGAATTGAAGATGCGGAGAGTGTGTTAAAGCCCGGCGGCCTAGGCTGACAAAAGCAATTTATTTATTAGATGGCCTTAGGTTCCTCCTTGCAAGAGATGTGACTTGTGCTTACCCATATTCTCACCTCCTCTCCTTCCTAGGCATGCAATAGCTTCCACTTCTCAGACCCCATGAGGATGAGCAGGGACTTGTGACCAGTTCTGTCCAATAAAAGTGAGTGGGAATGTCACGCATCACTTCTGGGCTGAAGCAGTGAAGACCTTGTGTGGTTCTCCAGTTTCTCTACCCCCCCTGCTACAGCTAGCATGGAGGCCTTAGGTTGAGACGCTAGAGTCATGCAGTCTGAACCACCACTTGGAAGACAGCTGACTGGGTGTGCATGTTTTGCATGAATGAAAAGATAAACTTTTGTTGTATTAAGCCACTGAGATTGAGGGGTGGTTTGTTACCGCAGCAAAACCTAGCCTCCCCTGACTAATATACTCACCTTTCCTCATCTCCTAGGTTTCCTTTTCTTGTCCAGGCAGTTTACCAACCCCCTACATTCTTCAATATAGAAGATAAACTGGTGTTTTTTTAAAAATCACATTGTTCACACCCCTGTCATGAATTTTCTTCTGGAGCCAAGAGGTATCACATATGACCACGTACGTATTTCTTCCAGAACTATTCTTCCCTGCCTTCTTTCTCCTCCTCCCTGAAATACAAAACAAGATCCCCCCCAAAAGATAAACCCACTTGCTCCCACCACCCAGGATTCACAGTTGTTAAAATTTTGCCATATTTGCTTCAGAGCTGCTTTTTATAAATTAAGTAAAACTTATGGCCCCAGTTGGAGTACTTACTCAGGTCCCACCACACTGCTCAGTCCTATTTGCTCCACAAACTGAATCCTGTCCTCGTGCCCTGGGGTAACTGCTAATATGAATGTGGGGTGCTTTTACTGAGTCCTTTTTGTGCTTTTACACACACACACACACATCACGGTTTGTACTTTTAATATACATAAAGAAAATCTGAATTTGATATTTGACTCAGTAA
>NW_007799315.1:0-1262 GCF_000696425.1 Galeopterus variegatus | reverse complement strand
TTTTTTTATCTTTTCATGGTTACTTTTCTGCTTAAGCAGGACTGTAAATTCCCAGAGCAATAGACTGTATTGTCTTTATGTCTCAACCGTGCTGGGTCTCCTAACAGCATGCGGCAAATGCCAGCATCATAACTACCAATTTGATGTTGTGAACAGGAGAAAACAGCACTGCGCTTTCTTTTTCTCTGTCCTTCCTTTCTCCCTTTCCATAACTTCCCAGGGCCACTGAGAGATATTAAAGTACACTGACAAGGAGATATTTAATCTGATTGTTCTCTTTTTCAAGGGTGTCATAGATTGGGAAGGAAGTCTGCTACCTAGATTGCATCAAAAGATCTTTGGAAGCATTTAAAATTGGCATCCCTCTTGCTTTGGTTGGCATTAAGGAACATACTTGCAGAAACCAGTTTTCAATTTGTGTCCACTTCTTATCTCTCAGTGCCCATAACTACTGAGTGGAGACTGCCATTGATGAGCATTTCTTTTTCTTTTAGACCGAGTGCATCTGGGTTCACAGTGAGTGAGAAAAGCATTGGATGGCAGTCAGGAGGCCTGTACCCAAGCATTAGTCCATTCATTGACGGGCTGAGTGACCTTGGGCAAAGTAGCAACCTATGGACCTCTTTCCCCTAAAGCCTTTTTCATCTCTAAAATACTGTTTAATGTTTTTAAACTGGCACGCTGCCAGTATGGATCTGGCCATCCTATCTTGGGCATGAGTGGTGACAATCAGCTTTGTAACCCATGAATATTCATAATCAATAAAAACAAAACAAAAAAACAACTTGTGTCATCCATTTTCAGATAAACCAATGACTGGACTGAGAAAATAAACTTTCACTTTTTTCCTTTTTTAAAACCTCAAGTGCCAGTTGGAAAAGACAGTTTCTAACCAGAGCCCCTCTTTCTTCACACTTAGTCCAGACAGTGTACCCCAAAACATGCTACGTTCCCCTCATTCCCTGTTCTCAGCTAGATGTCATTTCAGAAGTAAACAGCTGTGTCTTCTCACTAGAGGACATTGCCGTTGATGTGGATTGTAAACAGAGCATTGAAAAGAATTCTGGCACTCTTTTCATGCCCATTTAATTTATTGGTATTGTCTTGGTCAAATCTGAATATTCAGAATTTTCCCCTTTTTTTACATATTGTTATTTTTGCATTCAGTGTAGCTGCAAAGCAGAAGCCAGTGCTGGAAAAACAGCCCCTTCCAAAATGCCTGATGCTCAATTTTGCCCCACTCTGCTTTTTGGACTGATTAC
>NW_007799314.1:0-1262 GCF_000696425.1 Galeopterus variegatus | reverse complement strand
GTCTATGTGTGTCTTTATAGGTGAGCTGAGTCTCTTGAAGGTAGCATATTGTTGGGACTATCTTTTTAATCCAGTCAGTCAGTCTGTGTCTTTTGAGTGAGGAATTTAATACCCTTACATTTAGAGTTATTATTGAAAGGTATTGATTTACTTCTAGCATTTTATTGATTTTTGTTTAGATGCCTTAAGTATCTTTTGTACCTTTCTTTCTGATTTTCTGTTTGTCTTCTGTATTTGTTGGTTTATTGGGGTGGTAGATAAACTATTTTTTCTCTTTATTGTTAGCATTTTTGTGTTACTGGTAAATTTTGTTCTTGGGTATTCATGGCAGTGATGGTTGTTTTTCAGGTAATAAACCCAGTACTCCCTTGAGAATTTCTTGTAAGGTTGGTTTTGTGGTAGAGAACTCCTGCAGTTTTTGTTTGTCTGAGAAATATACTATACGTCCTTAATTTCAGAAGGATAGCCTTGCTGGGTAAAGTATTCTTTGCTGGCAATGTTTGTCCCTTAGTATTTTGAATATAGCATCCCATTCTTTTCTGGGTTTTAGGGTTTCTGATGAAAAGCCTGATGGTAGTCTGATTGGGGCTCCGTTATAGATGACTTGCCAATTCTCTCTTGCAGCTTTTAAGATTCTCTCTTTGTGTTTGAGTTTTGCCAGTTTGACTATAACATGTCCTGGAGAGGACCTTTTTGGGTTGTATATGTTTGGGGATCTTTGGGCCTACTGAATCTGAAGATCTGTGATTTTCCTTATACCTGGGAAGTATTCTGCTGTTATTTCAGTGAATATGTTTTCAATGCCATTTCCTTTTTCCTCCCCTTCTGGAATACCCAAGATTCAGACATTTGAGTGCTTAAGGTTGTCTGTTATCCCTCTTAGATTTTTTCTAATTTTTTAAAATTCTTTTTTCTTTTTTCTGGTCCACCTGTGTTAATTCAAATAGCCTGTCTTCAAGGTAAGAAATTCTCTCTTCTTTTTGTTCTAGCCTGCTGGTTAGACTCTCTGTTGTGTTTTTTATTTCATTGAATGAATTCTTCAGCTCCGCAATCTCTGCTACATTCTTTTTCAGGGCATTGATTTCTTTGTACATTTCTTCTTTCAGATCCTGTATATTTTTTCTAATTTCATTGTGTTGTCTGGGTTTTATTGTATCTCATTTAGTTTCCTCAGAATTGTTGCACAAAATTCCTTGTGAGCCATTTCAAGAACTTCCTGTTCTATAGGATCTAGAGCTTGAGAGTTATTATTTTCCTTTGGT
>NW_007799313.1:0-1262 GCF_000696425.1 Galeopterus variegatus | reverse complement strand
ACATTTTCTCTTATGTTATCTTCTGGGAATTTTGTAGTTTCACATTTTATATTTAGGTCTATGATCCATTTTGAGTTAATTTTTGTGAAAGGTGTAAGGTCTGTGTCTAGATTCATTTTCTGCATGTGGATGTCGAGTTATTCCAGCATCATTTGTTGAAAAGATTGTCTTTGCTCCATTGTATTGCTTTTGCTTCTTTATAAGGGATCTGTTGACTATATTTATATAGATCTATTTCTGGGCTCTCTATTCTGTTCTCTTGATTTATTTGTGTATTCTTTCACCAATACCACACTGCCTTGATTATTGTAGTTTTATAGTAAGTCTTAAATCAAGTAGCGTCAGTCCTTCAACTTTGTTCATCTCCTTCAATGTTGTGTTGTCTATTTTGGGTCTTCTGCCCCTCCACATAAACTTTAGAATCAGTTTGTTGATACCCACAAAATAACTTGCTGGGATTCTGATTGGGATTACATTGAACCTATAGATCAAGTTGGGAAGAACAGACATCTTGACAATATTGATTCTTCCTGTTCATGAATATGGAATATCTTTCCATTTATTTAGCTCTTCTTTGATTTTGTTCAACAGCGTTTTGTAGCTTTCCTCATATAGATCTTGTACATATTTTGTTAGGTTTATCTCTAAATATTTTATTTTGGGGGGTGCTAATGTAAATGGTATTATATTTTTAATTTCAAATTCCACTTGCTCATTGCTCATATATAGGAAAGTGATTGACTTTTGTATATTAAACTTGTATGCTGTAAACTTGTTATAATTGCTTATTAGTTCCAGAATTTTTTTGCTGATTCTTTCCGATTTTCTACATAGATAATCATGTCATCTGCAAACAAAGACAGTTTTATTTCTTCCTTCCCAATCTGTACCCTTTTGTTTCCTTTTCCCTTATTGCATTAGCTAGGATTTCCAGGACAATGTTTATTTATTTATTTTCTCTTGAGTGAAACATAATGAATTTTACTAGACTGATAACAACAATGGAATATATAAAGAATTACAGGCTGAGTGCATGTGTTTGTTATGTCCCTGTGTGTGTCAGTGCGAGTTGAGCAATTCAGGACAATGTTTAAAAGGAATGGTGAGAAGAGACATCCTCACCTTGTTCCTGATCTTAGAAGGAAAGCTTTGAGTTTCTCACCAGTAAGTGTGATGTTAGCTATAGTTTTTTGAAGATATTCTTTATGAAGTTGAGGAAATTTCCTTCTATTACTAGTTTACTGAGTTTTGTTTTTTTTTTT
>NW_007799312.1:0-1262 GCF_000696425.1 Galeopterus variegatus | reverse complement strand
AGAATTGATTTGAATTACATAATGCTTAGCATAGTTCTTGGCACACAGTAAATATTCAAGATATGAAAGTGGAAGGACAGGAAAAATTCAATGCAACGAATATTTTAAGCATCTCATGTCCTAAACACTGTGTTCAGGACTGATACAAAGACACATGAGATTTAGCCTTTGTCCTCAAAGAACTCACAGCTGTTCAAGTACAAAAACAAGTTTGTATGTAGGGAGATATAAATGTTATGTGGAAAATCAAATGAGGTTTGAATCACTTCCAGACAGGAAGATTAGGAAGAGTTTCATGGAGACTGTGACATTTGAAATGGATATTTAATGACTAGAGTTTCAATTGGTTGGGATGAAGGAACAAAGATGTGTATGTTGTGGGAAAACCCAGAAATAATCTTTATAATTAAATTTTAAACTTCATCTTCTCCATGAAGCCTATGCTGACTATCTCAGTCTTCACAGATCTCACGATGAAAAATGACATGGGTCACCGGCCTGATCTGGAATTGGAAGTATGTATGACTCATAAGATGGGACCTGAAGTTGGACACCCCAAATCTACATTTCTCTATTGAGAAGTAGGCAATGCATCTACTAAAAAGGGGTGGCTATAAATCTCTGTCTATAGGAGATGGAATTCTAGTCCACAGAAATCCTCTCATTCCCCAGACTGACACTTTCTTTCATAAAAATAACAGAGTTTTCATGACTCTAAATTCTACTCTCCAAAATAAAGAATACATCACTGACAAACATAGAAAGTCTCACTAAAGCTTGAATACTGCTTTATATCCTGTTCCCAAACCCAGGTGGCCATTCTAGAAATGTCCAGGAATAAGTAAATCTTAACTAAATAATGAAGCATAAACTTCCTGTGCATGTATAGTTTTGAGCTAAAAGCCTTCATGGGAGCTTTCTGTCAGAGTCTGGATTTAGACCAAATCAAGATTTCTGGAAACCACATCATGCAAAGGGATGAATTGCTTTTCAGGATCAAGTGAGAAACAAAATGAAAATCAGTATCTGAGATGAAATACAAGTTCAGGAGGAAAAGACACTTGAAAGGCAACTAAGACATCAAAGTTCAAGTGTATCTTGGAACAGAGCAAGGTCAGATTTAAAAATTACCAGAGAGGAAAGAAAGGAAAATTACTATTTAATGAATAACATTTATGTGCCAAGCAATATCTTCATCTGGGTTTCCTAGACAAAAGAGTCTGAAGCAAGAATCAGGTGTTGATGTTTTTGAGGGGTGCAAT
>NW_007799311.1:0-1262 GCF_000696425.1 Galeopterus variegatus | reverse complement strand
TGAATGCTGTAGACTCTAGCCTGATGAAATATTTTTCCCAGTAGTGCTAATTGCCTACTTTCTTATTTCTTTTTATGTTTCATTTTATGATTCCATAGATACTCACAAATTAGCTCTATTATACCAAGCCAGTGGATGAGATACATTTTACAGTAATAAATAATTCATATTTCTCTTAAAAATTTATATATACATAATTATAGATATAAATATAAATGCAGCATGCATAAAGTACAATCCTGATTCTTTACATAGGCAACTACATGATCATTAAACACTAGTGTTGTAAATATTTTTATTTTTTGTAAAATAATGCTAATAAAATATGTGTATATTTTCAAAAAAAATAAATTAAAATTTCAGCTTTGTTTTAAATAATTTTATTTAAAATTAGAATTTATGTTTGGTGATCGACCAAATGGGCACCCAGGTGAACTGTGGTCCTGCATGCCAACTCTGATGCAGCAGCTGGACTGCCCATCCCTGAACCCCAGACAGGCCTGCCCACCAACCAAATGAGCCGAGGCAGCCCACCACACACTCAAATGCATTGATACGAGAAGAGTCACCAGCAGAGCCTACAAATAGAGGAGGAAGTCTTTCCTGTCATAGCCCACTCCAGAGTAATAGAAGAAACAAGTATCCTATCAGATGACCAAACATCAATGAAAAAATACTAGAACTATAATTAAACAAGAAGATATGATACCACCAAAGGAATATGGTAACTGTCAAGTACCAGACCCCATACAGCAAGAAATCCTTAAAATGTCTAAAAAGGAATTATGAGCCCTGATCTTAAGAAAATTCAAAGAGATAAAAGAAGAATCAATTAGAGAACACAATGAAACAAGAAAAAATATCTAGGATATGAAGGAGGGCATTTACAAAGAGATTAATACCTTTAAAAAGAATGTAACAGAATTCCTAGAAATGAAAGATTCACTCAATGAAATAAAAAACAGAACAGAAAGTTTGAGCAGCAGGCTAGAGCAAGCAGGAGAAAGAATTTCAGACCCCAAAGATGGTCTCTTTGAAATAACTCAGGCAGACAAAAAAAGGGAAAAAAGAATTTTAAAAAATGAAGAAAATTTAAGAGAGCTAGCAGACAACCTCAAGCACACAAAGGTCTGAATCATGGGTGTTCCAGAAGGGGAGGAAAAAGGAAAAGCATTGAAAACCTATTCAAGGAAGTAATAACAGAAAACTTCCCAGGTATAGGGAGAGATGCAGACCTTCAGATCCAGGAAGCCCAAAGATCC
>NW_007799310.1:0-1262 GCF_000696425.1 Galeopterus variegatus | reverse complement strand
TTTTTTTTCTTTGGCGGTAGGCCGGTAGAGGAATCTGAAATGTGGACCCTAGATTAAAGAGCTCCTGATTTACAACCAGTTCAGAGAGCATCTTGAAAGCTGGCTTTTTGGATCATCACCAGAACTATTCCCTGAGTATTTTTTATAAGTAGGGAAGACTTATGTACATGAGGGGAAGATCGCAAAAAGTGTAAGTTTCCAGTTGCTGTTGACTTCTATGTAATGTCCTCTATATCCTTGAAAAGAAGTTGTTTGAATTTGAAATAACTTATTCTGTGAAAACAGAAAGGCTGCCCTGACTCGTATTGGCCATAAAAGTGTCCTATAGACACTCTTCCCTATAAATAGATTGGTATGCATAGAACCCTCAAATCCTACTATCTACACATTACCAGGAGTGATTTTGTTCAGTCTCCTCATCAGCTAAGGTGGCAACACGTGGCCTAGAACTGTGGCAGGGAAGAAGTGGGAGTAAGAGTTGTGAACTTCAACTATAAGTGTAAAGGTGATACCCAGTTTCCTTTTTTCTGGGATAGGCTTTTGAGCATTGGTTGAATAAATGACATTTTCTCTTTGCCTCTTCAGTTCCTTCTTAGCAAGACATTTCAAGATTTTTTTAATGCCATCTCCCCATTTTGTAGCTTTTCATTTTTTTAATCTTTGTTAGTATTTATGAATACTTGATTTAAAAACATGAGCCCAAAATATCTTAGATTAAAACCTAACACTGCAAAATTAGAATAAATCAGAAAAAACTATTTCTCTGCATGAACTGCCAAACTAACTCAAGCAGGTCAGATTATTTGTTTTTAGGTTTATACATTTTTGTTTTAAGCAAAATTGGGATGTCTCCTCTTCAGACATTTTTCTAGTCTGCATTGATAAAGGCAAATAGGAATGCCTTTTTCAAATTATTCAAACTATACTTTTTTTTTAAATTAAGAAATTTTAAAAACTTTAAAAAATTTTACACAGGAACTCGGACTCAGTATGTCTTTCATAAATCAACTATTTAAACAAGAGTATGATGAGAAATTGTTTTATTAATTAAGTACAGTTGACCCTTGAACAGCACAGGTTTGAACTGTTTGGGTCCACTTATATGTGGATTTTTTTCAGTGTATTTCAATGTTTTTTAAATGTATTTCCTCTTTCTAATGATTTTCTTAACATTTTCTTTTCTCTAGCTCCCTTTATTGTAAGAATATAGTGTGTTATACCTATCACATACAAAATATGTGTTAACTGTTTATGTTATTGGT
>NW_007799309.1:0-1262 GCF_000696425.1 Galeopterus variegatus | reverse complement strand
AGGACAAAATGAGAAAGGATTCCTTATTGCTTTTCTTGCTTTCTGGCAAAATTCTTCTTCTATAGAAAAGCAACTTTTGCCTTTTTAAAATAAAACTGGAAACTACTGAAAGTATAAAGCAAAGTGATTTGGAGGACATTCATGTTGAGTATGAAGGGCATATTGTGTCAGGAAAACACTGACTATAATAAGCATTATTAAAACACTTGAAAGGATACAAAAATACCTGTTCTCATACATCACAGCCTCAGCCCTCTCAATCCTATAAGCCATCTATGTGCTGGCGTTGTTTTACCGCTTGGGTTTTGTAATGACAAGTTGCTATTACCAGATTATGGTTACACAGACTTATGAGGCACTGGGCCACTCCCTTAGAAATTCTCACATCTCTCTACCCACTAAAGTCAGAGGAAACAAAGTTAAGACTAAGAACTGATCCTCCATAGGCCAGTCTTCAGTGGGAATTTCCCTTTTCATTTGCTGTTGTGGTCGTCCAACTTTTCAATTTTTTGTTTATTGTTCCTTTTGATATTTGAATAAAACCAGTTCAACTGACATTAAACAAGTATAGGTTGATTTTAGAATGGTTATTAGGAACTGTTTATTTGCTAACTTAAGAGATTGCTCAAGATGTAATAAACAATGAACACTAATGAAATCCATATACTTTCTGTGCTTGTTACCTGCTAATGTGTGCTTTTCTTGGCTACAACATAATGACATCTGACAATTAGAAAAGGTAATACCTTTTATTAAAATAAGGGGCTGTCCTCTTCATGGTAGTTGCCTTGATAGACTGTATTCTAGTCCTATAATGCTGCCATTACACGAAGCAGCTTCAGAAACGCCCCTCTAGAATTACCTTCAGCACATGGGTAGGTTTGTCAGACAAAATACAGGTGCTCAATTAAATCTGAATTTAGCATAAGCATGGGACATACTTATTCTAAAAACATTATTTGTTGTTTATTTAAAACTCAAATTTAACTAGGCATCCTGGTATTCCTTTTTTTCTGTTTCTTTTTTCCTTGTTTTATTCCCCCCTCTAACTCTGGCAACTCTATGCCTGGGCACTTCTATGTAAACAACTTAAATGATGCCAATTTTTCTTGGAAGGTGGTTGTGATTTTAGACACAGTCTGAATCTTTCAAAGTGAAGTCTGACGCCAAGAAGGGCAATGCCACTTTTGGTTAAAAGTTAAAAAAAAGTAAGCAGACAGGTTTTCTCATAGGTTTTATCAACGGGCTCTCACAGATGTGCT
>NW_007799308.1:0-1262 GCF_000696425.1 Galeopterus variegatus | reverse complement strand
AACATCCAACTTCAGCCTGGAATCCATGCGACTCATGGCTTCCCCAATCTCTCCACAATATTCAATCAATTGTCCAATTTGACTTGATAATATTCCCTATTTGATGTTTCTTAAATTCCTCGCTTCCACGCTATCATTTCTTACCTCAACTTTTTTACCAGTTTGTGACTCCAGTCTTATTCACCACAGACATCCAGAGTGATAGATCATAAAGTATGACCATGTTATTCCCCTGCAGAGAATACCCCGTCAGGATGATTGACAAGTGCCTAAGGATGGCATTCAAGGCCACCACGATCTCATCGCCCCTGCCTACCTTTCCAGCTTCGTCTCCTGACATTCTCTCCCTTGAATTACACTTTGTACAGGGCTGTTTCTCCTTCTTCTATGTCCTCCTTCATATCACTCCCTTGCCTGCAAAGCTCTTTTCCTCCTCACCTCTCTACCCCAATTAATAACGAAAATAACAACAGCTTATATGTATACTAAAACTCCAGGTACTGTTCTAATTGTTTCATTTAATCTTTAATCAACCCCGGACAGGTAAGGACGATTATTGTCACTATTTTAACTTGCAAGTTGCAGCTGGGAAGCTTTAGATTCTGAAATTCAACTTGCAAGTTTCAGATTCTGAAATTCAAAACTAGTACTCTACCACTATGTGATATTCTCTGTATTTGCCCTCATTAAATTTAATCTACCTTTTCAGACTCAGAGTAACCAACTATAACGAGCTTTTACCACTCTCTAGATTGAGTTATGCATTCTTCTTCTTTGCCCATGCAAGTCTTTCTGTTAATTCACTTGCCACATTGTATTATAATGAATTGTTCAAATATCTATCTACCCGGCTAGATTATCAGTGACCATGGCTTATTTATTTTTATATCGCAATGACTGTTATCCAGTAAATGTAAGTTGAATGTTAATGTAAATATTTAACATTATAGCAAAATATCAAAGGCTTACAAGGTACTACAGAACATGATATTTATATGTAATTCTCTCTTCCACTATTTTGTATATAAATATCCCAGCAACATGTAAATCCAGAGCTTAAGTCAATTTAAAAAAAAAAATTTTTTTTAACCAGTAAGGGGATCGCAACCCTCGGCACGGTGTGGTCTGCACCACACTCAGCCAGTGAGCACACCAGCCATCCCTATATAGGATCCAAACCCGCAGCCTTGGCGCTACCAGTGCCGCACTCTACCGAGTGAGCCACAGGGCTGGCCCTTAAGTCAATATTTGCTAAGTGAATG
>NW_007799307.1:0-1262 GCF_000696425.1 Galeopterus variegatus | reverse complement strand
TCTATATACTATCAATGAACAAGCAGACACTGAAATTAAAAATACAATACTATTTAAAACTACTCAAAAAGTAAAAAATAATTAGGTATAAATATAACAAAATATATAGATGATTTGTAGGCCAAAGACTAAAAAACTGGTGAAAGAAATCAAAGGAGATGTAAATAAATAGAGAAATATACTGTGTTCTTGGATTAAAAGATTCAACATCAAAAAGATGCCCATTTCCCCTAAATTGATATACAGGTTTAATGTAACTGCTATAAAAATCCTAGCAAGATTTTTTGTAGATATAGACCAGATCATTCTAAAATTTATATGAAAATACAAAGAAAGTATAATGGCTAAAAACATTTTTTACAAAGAAGTATGAAGTGGGAGGGATCAGTTGACACCATTTGCAGACATTATATAGCCACAGTAATCAAGACTATGCAGCACTGGTGGCAGGACAGACATATTGGCCAATGGAACAAAATAGAGAACCCCAAAACAGACATACACAACTATGCCTAACTGATTTTTGACAAAGGTGCAGGAGCAAATTAATGGAGGAAGAGCAGCCTCTAAACAAATGGTGCTGGAGTATTCAGACTTCACAGGCAGAAATTCTAACGTATCTCCCCAAATCTTCTACAACAAACATGCAAATCACAAGACTCAAGAATAATATGCAAAAACTAATAGTATTTCTTCAATTTCTTCAACCTAAACTTCACAGTTTATACAGAAAACAACTCAAAATGGATCACAGGTTTAAATGCCAAGCATAAAACTATGCATTTAATAGGAAAAAATAAGAGATAATCTTTGGGATCTTCAGCTAAGCAAAGATTTCTTATACTTGACACAAAAAAGATGATCTATCAAAGGAAAAACTGATTTAAAAAATGGATGCCAAAACTAAAATAGTTTGCTCAGTAAAAGACCCTGTTGAGAGGATAAAAGGACAAGCTATGGACTGGGAGAAAATATTTGCACTGAAGGATATTTTCAGTGAAGGATTACTCCCTCAAATACCTGTATATGAAAAGCTCTCAAAACTCAACAGGTAAAAACAAAAAAAAAATCCAGTTAGAAAATGTACAAAAAGCACATGAACAGATATTTCGCCAAAAATGGTATACAGATAGCAAATAAACATATGAAAAGATGTTTGGAATCATCATCCATTAGGAGAATGCAAAATAAAATTACAGTAAAATATCACTTCATACCCATTAATAATTAAAAATTAGTGACATCACCAAGTATTGGAGAGG
>NW_007799306.1:0-1262 GCF_000696425.1 Galeopterus variegatus | reverse complement strand
TAGAGGAAACTTTCATTTCTTCCAATTCATTTATTCTTCTTCAACTATATCAGACATTGATAGGAAGTAACACACATTAATAAGTAATTTGTGACTTCAACCTTTCAGACTTCCAAACTAAGTTCAATTCCTCCGCAACACATTTCTCTAACATCTTTAACAGCAGATGGATCTGCTAGTCAAGTGGAGGAAGTCTTGATGCTTATCTTAGAGGCCCCCACCTACTCCATGAACTAAGCATATGAAGATCTAGAAATAATGAGATTATCTTGTTTATTCAATCCCTGATTTTACTCATGAATGGAAATATCCTCAAATTGGGTTCAGAAAATGCTGAAACAATTCTAAACCAAAATATAATTTGCAAAATACTTGGAAGTTCTTTAACGTTTTCCTGGATGGAAAAAGTGATGAGACTGACCACTTGCCCAGGTTTGAATTCCAAAGCCAAATTTATCAGCTATGTAGATTTAGGCAAGTGACTTCACTTCTCTGATCTTCAATTTTCTTAGTTGTAAAATGGTGATAATCAGATCTTCTCACGGGTGTGAAATGATGGCTATTGCACATAGCCGTCCTATAAAGTCTGCTGAAAAGATTGTATTATCCCCATTTAATAGGAATTGTAGTGTTGCTGTTTAGCAGAGTACATGGTACGTCATACCTAGTGTTCAACCAAATGCTGGTGATTTTGTACTTATAATATTTAAAAAGCACCTGCAAATACTATTTGCTTAAGCTACACAAAATAAAACATTCTGTTCAAGATATTCTGAAATTAGTTTACATCACCAAACTCAAGCATGTAAGGTATATTTTTAAATGTGTTAAAAGCCATCCTCTTACACTGAGTAGAGTGGTCATGTTGGTCAAAACTGAAAAAGTAAGCATTCACAACTTTGTTAAATTAAAATCAGGAATGCAATCATGTAAACTGGTCTGCAAATTGTGTAAACTACATTGCCATTTTTTTAACCTTAAGAAACCGTTGACTCTATAAAGGATGGTGGCCCTTCACACTGTTTCCAAAGTAAATGGAAAGAACAGGGTTTATTCCATATTCCATGTGTAGATGCTAAATTATGCATGCAAAATATTATCTTTCTTTTTGTTTTTTTGCTATTATAAAACAGTCTACAAAAATGCATAGCTAGTACCTAAATACCTAATTTGTTTTTATTATTACCAGAAATGTGCATATAAACTAATTCTGCAGGTGGACTCATTGCACCTGTTTTTCAAATGACAGTCCTTAATGAACT
>NW_007799305.1:0-1262 GCF_000696425.1 Galeopterus variegatus | reverse complement strand
CATATAGACCGGTTCCCGCTCACTGGCTGAGCGAGGTGCGGGAGCAACGCTGAGGGTTGTGATCCCATTGCCTGTCCCGGTCCGGTACGGGGGCGACACTGAGGGTTGCGATCCATTGCCCGACACGGAAAAAAGACAAAAACAAAAAAAAAAAAAAGTAGTAGTGATCACAGAAATGCTGCATGAACTCAGTAAAGACTGCAGTAAAGTATTTCTTTTCATAGAAGGGTTATTAGAGCAGTTGAAGTGCAATCTAGTGTAGGAATTCAGTAATGCATCTGATGAAATCTCCCCAAATACCATATGATAAGTTGGGGGGGAAAGTAAGCTAGATGACAGCAGAATAAGGTAAATTCACAGCTGGTTGTACAATGACACCCAAAGTGTGGCTGTTAGGGCAGTTGTCAACCTTTAAGGATGTCTGTAGTGGAGTGCTGCAAGGTTCTCATTAATCCCACTGTGTTCGACATGTTAATTAACAATGTGATTGAAGGCATCATGGATTTTTAACTTAAAGGCTGGCATTAAAATAGTGAGAAAAATTCCTGCTTTGGATAACAGAAACACAGTTCTGAAATACTTTAATTTGGTAGACAGCTTAATTGGTGGGCCAAAATCAATGATATAAAATTTAGGGAAGATTAAGAAAAACACATCCACTTCGGTAAAAAAGCAAATTAGTATTTCAGTATACTGAGGGAGAAATCTGACTCAGGAGCAATTCATAGGGAAAAGGCTTACAAAATTTAAGTCTAAACTGAAAAAAGCAAAGGTCAAAATTAGAGGTTTGGATCACAGCCGGGCAGGTTTAGCAGTTACATCTTCCTTGGATTATATCTTCATTCATTCTCTCTGTCCCTCTCCCTCTCTCTGTAGCTAGATTCCAGCTCATTGATTTCATTTTCCTATTACCAATTTCACACTGAAGAGCAGAAAGGCTCTTAGAACTAACTGTGAGCAATGCAGTCACCTGCTGGGAAAATCCAGACTACCTGATGTTAGGGAAAATGTAACTTATATTTAACAGTCATCTTCTTAATTTTATTCATAGTTTTAAAAACTCCTATTTTGCCAGACCTCCCAATTAACATTCTCTAAAGCATCTTTCTGCAACATAAACTGTCTCCTTAAATTGGCTCAGTTCAGGAAGGTAGTGACTGTGTACTAGACTCAGAGGTGAAGCTCTACTTTTCGACTTTCCCCCTAAGTATTAGATTTCCCTTCTAAGTGTTCACATTTCAGCAATGGGAAGGACACCACAA
>NW_007799304.1:0-1263 GCF_000696425.1 Galeopterus variegatus | reverse complement strand
GGGGCAGAACAAGTGCCGAGCCCTAGTGTAATCCTTGACTAGCATCATTCCCATTTTTCAGGTGCAGAACTGAGGCTCCCATGTACATAAGGATATACAAGAAGTCAGGATTCAAGTTCAAAATCCAGAGTGATTAGGGGAATGACTAAAGACAACATAAATTATTTAGCAAACCAATTAACTAATAAGCAAGCAGATGAATGATTGAACAAATGAAGGAATAAAATTTGCCCTTCTCCCTGGCTCTAGGGCATATTTTGCTGTTCTCCTTTGAGATAAAATGCAGTGATGTAGAAATACCCCCACTTCATTTCCAAGGACTGCAGAAGGGAATTTAAATGCACACTCTCTTCCCTATCGTTGGCATCTGCCAAGAATGAGGCTGAAGCTGCTCGGACAAATGAAATTCTGACAAAGCATGTCACAGGCTTGAAGCTTCTGTCACTGAGTGGGAGAGACGCACATTTGAATCCGGAAGAAGTGCCGCAAGCTTTCGAATGACAGTTGTACAGTCCCCGCCGGCTTTCCCTCTGACCTTCTGACCGGCTCCGAAGGGCTCTCTCCTGTAAACATCCTCCAAATAGTTTATCTTAATAAAAGCGCCTGTAATGGAGATGGAGTTAATTTGAAATGGTTTCCTCAGCCGTTTGTCTTGTCGGCCAATTGCTGGACGATGGCTGTAGTAAACATGGCCTGTGCACAGAGGGTCCTGCCAGCCTCAGATCCATCCTCAGCCCAGGCAGCCGGCCGGGCAGCATGATGCTGTGTAGTGAACCACTGAGAAGCCTAAGTGCATGATTCTAGCCAGTGCTGGACTTGACCTCAGACACATTCAAGGGCCAAGCTCCCGCACTCTAACCTCTTCATCCTGGGGCTCGAAGAGCAGGAGACAGGCCACCAGATGACCATTTTGCAGACATAGAAATAGACGCACAGAAAAAGGAGACAGCAAACATGTGGTCACCTAGCAAATTGTCAGGAGGACCAGAAATTGTGTTTCTTTGTCCGAACACACATGTAATCACCGGCAATTTGCTTGGTGCTGCAGATGTAAAAGTTAAATAAATCAATAGGAACCTCCAGCGCTCCCTACCCCCACTTAGGAGGAAGAGTAAGTGCTTTGGAGACAGAAAGACCTGGATCCAAATCCCATATCGGCTGCTTCCTGGCTGGGTCACTTGGAGGACGTTGCCTAACTTTTCTGAGTCTCAACAAGAAAAGTGCTAATATTTCACAGGGAGGTTTGGAGGGTCAGATGGCTTT
>NW_007799303.1:0-1263 GCF_000696425.1 Galeopterus variegatus | reverse complement strand
CATTCAATGAAACAAAAAACACAACTGAGAGCTTAAGCGGCAAGCTAGAGCAAGCAGAAGAAGATTTTCTGATCTTGATGACAATCTTTTTAAAGTATCTCAGGTAGACCAAGAAAAGATTTTAAAAAATGAACAAAATCTAAGAGAGCTAGCAGACAACCTTAAGTGCACAAATATGCAAATCATGGGTGTTTCAGAAGAGAAGGAGAAAGGAAAAGGCATTGAAAACGTATTCAATGAAATAATAGCAGAAAACTTCCCAGGTGTAGAGAGAGACATGAGCCTTCAGATTCGGGAGGTTCAAAGATCCCCAAACAGATTCAATACAAAAATGTCTTCTCCAAGACACATTATAGTCAAACTGGCAAAACTGAAAGACAAAGACATAATCTTAAAAACGGCAATAGAAAAGTGCCAAGCCAAGTGACCTATAAAGGAGTCCCCATCAAACTAACAGAAGACTTCTCAACAAAAACTCTACAGGCTAGAAGAGAATGAGATGATATATTCAAAATACTAAAGGAAAAATACTGTCAGCCAAGAATACTATACCCAGCAAGGCTATGCATCAGAAAAGAAGGAGAAATAGTATATTTTCCAGACAAACAAAACTACAGGAGTTCACCACCACATGACCAGCCCTACAAGAAATCTTCAAGGGACTCCTGCATCTGGAATCCAAAAAATGATAGTCACTACAGTGATTACACAAGAAAGAACAAAACCCACTGGTAGAACAAAAATGCAAATGAGAAAGAGAAAGAAACTATATCTTATCACCTCAAAAACCCAACAAACAAAGAAGACAAACAATAAGAGAAAGAAGCAAACAAAAGATATTTAAAACATCCAAATGAAAATTGATAAAATGCCAGAAGTACAACAATACTTTTCAGTAACAACGCTAAATATAAATGGATTAAATGTACTACTCAAAAGACACAGGCTGACTGATTGGATTAAAAAACTAGACCCAACTATATGATGTCTACAAGTGACTCACCTCACTTATAAAGACACAAACAGACTAATAGTGAAGGAATGGAAAAAGATACACCATGCAAATGGAAATCAAAAAACAAGCAGGAGTAGCTATTCCTTTATTGGATAAAATAGACATTGTGAAGATGTCCGTACTACCCAAAATGATCGATGGATCCAGTGAAATCCAAATCAAACTGCCAATGACATTCTTCACAGAAAAAAAAAAATCCTAACATTCATATGGAACAACAAAAGACCCCAAATAGCCAAAGCAATCCT
>NW_007799302.1:0-1263 GCF_000696425.1 Galeopterus variegatus | reverse complement strand
GAAAAGGGCAGAAACACAGAAGTGGCAGAGAGCACGGTGCTTGGGATGGAGCCCTTTTCATGCTCAGTGCCTGGCATGTAGAAGCTGCTTGATAAATGGCTATTAAATTAATTAATCAATTTAAGCACCATCTTGAGGTAAATTTGCTGGGCAGTGACCAATATTGTTAGCTGCAATCCCAAGGAAGGTGGATATTCAGTTGGGGAACTCGAGCGTGGCTGGTGTTGGTTGTTTATGGCTGGCATTGGTGCCTATATCATACATGTAAATCATTTCAATATTGCCTCTGGTAAATATTGGGTATCTTAAGTATTGCCTGATTTTTATTTTTGTGGCGTGGGGTTTTCGCATGTGGACTGAGAAAAATCAGGCTATGGAGGTGTATTAGTTTGCTAGTCCTGCTATAGCAAAATACCACAACAGGATGGCTTAAACAGCAGACATTTATTTTTTACAGTTCTGGAGGCTGAAAGTCCAAGATCAAGGTGTTGGAAGGTTTGGTTTCTGCTGAGGTTCTCTCCTTGGCTTGCAGGTGGCCACCTTCTTGCTGCGTCCTCATATGGCCTTTTCTCTGTGTGCTCTTCCCTAATGTTCTTCCTCTTCTTAGGAGAATACAAGTCATACTGAAAGGTTATGGCCTTTTCTCTGTGTGCTCTTCCCTAATGTTCTTCCTCTTCTTAGGAGAATACAAGTCATACTGAAAGGTTATGGCCTTTTCTCTGTGTGCTCTTCCCTAATGTTCTTCCTCTTCTTAGGAGAATACAAGTCATACTGAATTGTGCCCCCACCCTTATGACCTCATTTAACCTTCATTCTTTAAAAGCCTTATCTGCAAATACAGTCGCATTGTGGGTTGGGCTTCAACAGTAAGAATTTGGGGGGACAGAATTCAGTTCATAAGTGCACTGAGACAGGGCCGGCCGGCGTGTTCGGCTGCCATTGGCTGCGCACTCTGGGCTGGGCTTCTCAGCCAGCCCGAGAGAACAGCGCACGGACTGCGCCGGCCACACCCAGCGCCTGCAGCGCAGCTCAGCGGAGCGGATCGCGGCGGAGAGCGGACATCGGGAGGGCGTTGGCGGCACCATGGAGAACTAGTGAGGCGGGCACCAGTGCCGGGGAACCTGGCGCAGTGGGCCCCGAGGGGACTGGAAGAGGGAGCGAGTGCCCTGCAGAGGCAGAGGCCTGGCATCGGGCTGCTGTCTGGGACCAGGCGGCAGAGTAGTGGGGCAGCCAACGCGGGCAGGAGCGTGCGCGGGAATCAGC
>NW_007799301.1:0-1263 GCF_000696425.1 Galeopterus variegatus | reverse complement strand
AGGATTCACACCATAGAATACGAAAAGGAATTTACTACAGCTCGAGCAATAGTGTGAATTAAATTTTCTAACAAAACAATATTGAGGAAAGAAAAAACAAGCATAGCAGGACTACATATAATAGTCTTGTAATGAAATTGAAATAATTGATAATAAACTAATGATATTCTTTGAGATACACACATATATGTGGCCAAACAACACTCAGTTTTTGGAGTTTACTTCTGGAGGAAGTGGAATGCGCTTGGTATCCAGATAGTATCCCCTCATCTCTCAGTCCAACTTCGGTTTAAGCCATGTCTGTGTGACCTCAAACTCCTGTCGTTGAGGGGACAATAACAGGGACATTCTGTATGCTTCAGTGAAGGTCCTCAGGTAATCAGGCCCCTGTGATGTACAGCAGAGACTCTGACAGCCACCCTCCAAGACTCTCAAATCAGGCGGATCACCATGAATGAGTTGAGAGTAGAAGGGGAAGTGTCCTTTTGTAAAGGGATAACCATGGACACACTGTGAGAAGAAAACTGACCTGCACACAATAGCTACCCCAAAAATCTGCAAAATATCTAAAAGAAAGTCCAGCAGGGAATGTTGAAAAATTTTTGTTGAAAAATACCAAACTATACACCCTCTACTAAAAAATACTAAAGCTGTCTGCGCCCTCAATACCTGGGTAGATAATGTGGTCTTCCCATTTAGGCAGTGCTATGGGGTCAATGTGTCCCCCAAAAGTTCATGTATTGGAAACTTGACTCTTATTGTAACAGTGTTAAGCAGCTGGAAAATCCAATTATGGTTTTGAAAGGTGGGGCCTTTTAAGAGGGATTAGTTTGTGAGGACTGTGCCCTCGTGAATGGATTGGTCCATTCAGGGAATAATGGGCATATGTCTGATGCTTTCAAGGGAGAGCAAGTGAGAAGCTCAGCTCTCTCTTACTCAGCCCATTCTCACCATGTGATACCCCAAGTCACTGAAGAGAATCACCCCAGCAAGAAAAAAGCCCTCACCAGATGTGCTACCTGGACTTTGGACTTAGCCTCCAAACTGTAAGAAATTTTTTCTTTTTTTATATATTTTTTTATGAAAACAATTGTACATACCCGTGGGGTACAGCATTGAATATCAATACCTGTGTGCAATATGTGATGCTCAAGTCAGGATATTAGTATATTCAGCATTACATAACGTATTATTTATAAATTACCCAGTTTCAGGTGTTGTGTTAGAAGCAACACAAATGGACTAATACAGGCAGACTTAAGA
>NW_007799300.1:0-1263 GCF_000696425.1 Galeopterus variegatus | reverse complement strand
AAAAAAAGGGCTAATACTCAAGGGGAAACACATGAGTGCACCAAGGGAGCTGATAATCACTTACTGTTCATCATGTCAGTTTCAGGAGGGGAGATACAATCATGATCCTAATCCACACTCGACCCTCAAGTAACACTTATTTTGCATAATAATACAAGCCAAAGTAATGGGATATAACTGGGTCTTTCACTATTTTGTGACTACCCATTGGGGACAGATATTTTCTGTACAGTAACTGTGGACAATTTCCCCATTGTCTGATTTTACAGAGTGTGTCTACTATAAACTTTCGAACATTTTCTTGCTTTTAGTAAGACTTGGCACAGTGCAGGAAGCTGAGAGAGAAGAAACAGAATTTTTTTGTGGATAAGAGAAAGAATCAGAGGACACAATGTGGAAATCACTTTAGTAACAAGATGATAGATCAAGAGTGAACCACTCTATAGCAGAAAATTTCAAGTACAAAGGAAAATGGAGTGCTAAGAAAATACAGTCTAAGTGTTCATGTTAAAAAAAAAAAAAAACAGAGAATGCCAGCATTATGCAGCCACAGCCAACATCTTGAAGACCATATTAGAAAGAAGGAAAAAAAACACAAACAAAATAGTTACTTAAAACAAAAGTATAAACAAAGACAAAGGCTTTCAAAGAAGCAAACATCCACCTGTTTTTAATTCATTTAACTAGTACTTTGTTTCGTTTTTATCTTCTTTTTGGCTTTCTCTGATTCTAACTAGGGATTTTATATGATTCTGTATTCACTCCTCCCTTAGCATATTGATTATACCCTTTTAAAATTTTGATGGTTGTAGAGTTTGCAATAAACATTTACAGCCGATCAAAACTCACCTTCAAAAAGCAATATACCACTTCAGATGTAATGCAAGTATCTTGTCACAGAGTATTTACATTATCTTTCTCCTGTCCTTAAAACACTACTGTCAATCATTTTATGTGACATGTGCATACTGGTGATCGACCAGTTAAAAGACAGAGTCTCTTAATGTGGATAAAAAATAAGATGCAACTATAGGTTGTCTATAAGAAACCCATGTTATGTTTATAAAGGGGTCAATTTTTCAAGAAGACATAATTCTAATGTGTCATTTTCAAAAAGACATAACAATTCTTAATGTGTAGAAACTGAGTGTCAAGTATGTGAGCAAAAGTGTGTAGAACAGCAAAGAGAAATGGACAAATCCACTACTACAATTGCAATAAGATTTACAAAAGGAAATAAAAGATACATACTGGGGGAAAAAA
>NW_007799299.1:0-1263 GCF_000696425.1 Galeopterus variegatus | reverse complement strand
AATATTCTGGGGTATAAAACTAACCACAACAAATTTAAAAGAATTGAAAACAAACAAAGTATGTTCTTTGAATATTATGGAATCAAAGTCAAAATCAAAAACAAAGTAAAAGGAAAATCTCCAAGCACTCACAAACTAAACAACACACATCTAAGTAATCCATGGGTCAACAAGGAAGAGAAATTAATTTAAAATTTCAAGAGAAATTAAAAAATATGTTGAACTGAATAAAAATAAAAATATCAAAATTTGTGGGGCACACTTAAGCAGAGTTAAGATGGAATTTTATACCACTAAATTCACACATTAGTAAAGGAGAAAAGTCTCAAATGAGTAGCCTAAGCTTTCATCTTGAGAACCTGGAAAAAGGAGAGCAAAATAAATCCCAGTGAATTAAAAGGAAAAAAAATAATAAAATTAAGAAATCAATAAAATTGAAACAGAGAAACAAAAGAGATGAAGCAACTAGCTTGTTAAAAAGATTGATAAAATTTACAAACTTCTAGCAAGACTGATGAAGAAAAAAAAAGAAAGAAAGAAGACACAAATTATCAATAAGATGAAACAGGGAATGTTACTATAGACCCTGCACACAGAAGAAGGATCATAGGAAATACAGCGAGCAACCCTGTACATATGAATTTGACAACTTTGATGAAATAATCTAGTTCCTAGAAAAACCAAACTACCATGACTCACTCAACATAAAATTGATAACTTGAATAGCCTTATAACTATCAAGAAAATTAAATTAATTATTTGAAAACTATAGAATATCTATAGGCTCAGATGTTTTCACTGAAGAATTCTTTCAAATGTATAAAAATAATTAATATCAATTCTACACAATCTCTTTCAGAAAATAACAAGGAAAAACATTTCCCAATTCATTTTATTAAGCTAGAACTATCCTCAAGCCAAAATCATACAAAGCCACAAAGGGAACTACAAACCAGAAAAAGACAAAGGAAAAAGAAAACTAGACACCAATGCCTCTGTTGAATATAGACACAAAAATTATGATATTAGCGAATAGATATTTTGAATAGATATTAGCGAATAGAATTTCATAATACATAAAATTTATATACCATGACCAAGTGTGTTTTATTCCAATGTGTGAAATATTTGAAAACAATGTAATCTATCAATAAGCTAAAGAAGAAAATTTTCATGCCTATATCAGCCAATTCCATATGTGCACATGTGTATAGATACATATATACATACCAAATTTTACACCCATCATTGTGAAAACTCTCA
>NW_007799298.1:0-1263 GCF_000696425.1 Galeopterus variegatus | reverse complement strand
CTGACTTGCAAGTTGGAGGAAAGGAAGAAAGGAAGGAAGGAAGGAAAGAAGTGTCCGGAGCAATAGAACCCGGCTGCCTGCCAGTCCGGAGCCAAAGAGCCCACCTAGCTATTGCCTTGAGGCCTCAGAGCCTTGTTTGCTGTTATCTTCCGTCCCTCCCCCTCCTGTGCACTATGGGTGTAGGTAACTTTGCAACCTGCCATAGATAATGGGAATTTTCCATTTACCGGAACAACCCACGCTGTAGTTTTCTCAGTAAACCATCTGCTGCTCACTTCCTTATCTGCTGATTCCCTCCTGCTGGCTATATAAGCTGTGACCTTCTGGCTAATAAAGAGACTTGATCAGAATACTGTCTTGTCTCCATTTCTCGTGTCTCTTGTCCAATCCAATTCCCACTCCCCCCTCCAGGGTCTGCATTGAATATCCCACGGGATGGGACATTTTTGGCACCCAAACGTGGGACACTGGATACGGGGGACACTGTGAGGAAGACGGCGCATCAGAGGGTCGACCACTGAAAATGAAAGAGTAAAACCTTCGTCCGCTGCGGGAACCTGCCGCGTCAGGATAAGGTGAGTAAGTGTGCCTGATAATGGGACAAGAATTAAGAATTAAGAATTAAGCTGTCATGACGTCTACATAAGACAGTTACAAAAAGCTTTAAATACACGAGGAGTAAAGGTTAAAACAAGTAATCTATTAAGATTTTTTGATTTCATGAAGAATCTTTGTCCTTGGTTCCCAGAAGAAGGGACTATTAATTATAAAAGGTGGTCTCGAGTTGGAGACGTTTTACAAGATTTCTATGAGACTTAAAGGCCTGGAAAAGGCTCCCTGCTAAAGGGGACTCAGGCGCTTCACTCACTAGGGTAAAACAAGGGCCTGACAAGCCTTTTTCAGACTTTGTAAACAGATTAATGTCAACAACAGAAAGAATACTGAGTAATGTTGATACTAATCTTGACTTTGTAAAACAATTGGCTTTTGAAAATGCCAACCCTGCCTGCCAGGCAGCCATTAGGCCTCGTAAAAATAAAACTGACCTTCAAGGGTATATTCGCCTTTGTTAACACATTGGACCCTCTTATCAACAGGGTCTGGCTATGGCAGCTGCTTTTAGCGGTCAGTCTGTAAAAGACTTTCTGGCTAACCAGAATAAAAATACTAGGGGGTGTTTCAAATATGGCAAATCTGGAAAATTTGCAAAAAATTGTCAAAATAGTCATAATAAAGAATCAACTAAAGCCCCGGGACTTTGCC
>NW_007799297.1:0-1263 GCF_000696425.1 Galeopterus variegatus | reverse complement strand
AAAGGGCGATGCATGGCATTTTGATGGCACAGGAGTCTGTGCCATTAAGATAATTGAATAATAGTGCTAGAATTTGACTAATGGCCATCAAAACTGGAAACAGAGTTTAATTTCAACAAGCATGTAATAGAACATTTGAGAAACCCATCCACCCTCCAACTGCCTCTCATCTTGGATATGAGCACATTTATATAAATTTAGGTGCTCAAGGTGTGAAGGACATTTCTTGGATTCTCTGTTTATCCTAAAAAGGAAAAGGAGGGATCTTCAGTCTTTGACATAAATTTTCAGGTAGTCCTTTGGAATCTCTTAATAAAGCTCTATTTTCTTATTACTAAACTCTATCTCTTCCTTCCCTTCTGGGTAAACTATTCCTATAAGCCTTATCCTTCAAAATGAAAGATTCAAAAGTAACTTAGCTGGAGTTGGGGTGCCTCATCCTGTAAATTAGATGGAGGGAGGCATTTTGGGGAAAGTGCTCTTGAAAGGCAGGGGACACCATGGGGACCACTCCAGTTAGGTTTAGGGCAGTGGGCTGTATTGAAAGGGAGTAATTTCCAATAAAAAGTAGGGTCAGGAGATTTTGCTAACATCTGTTTGGTTGGAGAGCTCCCTGAAGCCATGCATAGTGGCCAATGCTTATCTTAGTTTATTTTTTTGCGTGCTTATTTTAACAGTCTCTGCATCAGGGCTCTCTAGATGGGTACTCTTTTATCTCAGCCATTTCTCAATAAATCCTTTTGTTTCTTGCTCAGCAGTTGAAAGGAAGCTGGAGAAAAATAAGCCAGACCCTGCCCCTCCTCACCTGCCCTGCTTTTCCATCTTGTTACCGGCTGGCTTTCAGCTCCTGTGACCATTTCTTGGCCTTGAGTACCATGTGGAGTAGCTGGGATCTGGCCCCCTGGGGAAGACTCAGGCAGGCAAGGAAGGGATGGGAGGAGAAATGGCCAGGGACAGAGCAGGTCATGTCAGAAGAAAGGTTTCCCTTACGGAGTAAAATATACTTAAACTACATTTTGCTCTCATCAGGAAAGGGCACCAGGAGACGGAGAACCAAATTGGTAATTCAGCTCTTGAGGCTGTAAAGACTTTATGGCCTGCTGATTTCTTTTCTACACATTCTTACTTTAGGTTGTATTTTTCCTTCCTCTGATATCCACATACATTTGCATCTCACTATTTAGTAGTATGTATTTTCTGTAAGGCTCTCAGATCTCATAGCATAAGTTAGGGTGTGAAGAAAGAACATAGCGGGCAGAACAT
>NW_007799296.1:0-1263 GCF_000696425.1 Galeopterus variegatus | reverse complement strand
TGACATTTCAAGGCAACTCAAGATGTCATTCACCCTGAGTTTTATCTTTTAAGATACTGCTTCTGGATATGCCTGTGACCCAGTATTACCCAAATACAACCACGACTTCTTCATGGGAAAGTTCTGTCTTCTAGTCTTGCCAAGGCTTTCTGACCCCATCACTTTTTCATGGCCTTCTTTCCATTTTCCCTGGTCCACACACTAGACCCTTCCTAATCTCCCAGGCAACTGGCTATTCCAGTAGAATCAAAGAATTTTAGAGTTGGAAGGAGCCAACAGACTAATGTCAGCCAACTATGACCTGCCATCTGATTTTGTAAATAAAGTTTTATTGGAGCAGAGCCAAGTTCATTCATTTATGTATTGTCTATCGTTGTGTTCTCACTACAATGGAAGAGCTGAGTAGCTGCAACAGAGACCATGTGGCCCATAAGGCATAACATTTTTATTAGCTGGCCCTTTACAGAAAAGGTTCGCCAACCCCCGAAATAGACCATCTGATCCCAACCCACTCCACTCTACAGATGAAGACTCTGAGGACCAACATGTTTATGGGCCAGAGCTAGAGTAGTACAGTGAGTTACTGGCAAGGTCCAGGCCTGGAATTCAGTTGAGTTCCCAAATCAGGCTTTTCCCATATACCTACCATTCCTCTTTAGTACCCAACCCCTCTCCATCCAAACTCCCTTTCAGTGCTGGATAGTCACCTTCATCACCAGCTCTCTCTTCAGCATTTCAGAGAAAGGCCACACCATTTATATTCTCCATCTGTTTAAAACTGAGCTCAATAACCTTCCTGAGTTGACTTGCTGGCCTGACCCTACAAGAAGCCTATCTAGATGTTCTCTGCCCTTTCAGAGCCTCCAGTCTCACACCATATACCCCTCCTAATGTGAAGATTTAGATGCCCACTGCCCTGTTTGAGTTGACCAGCCCCCTCCTGTGTTCATCTAAGGCCACCCGGTGAAGAGTTAACAAACCTTGCTTGCTTCAGAATTCCCAAGGGAGCTTATTTGGAATGCGGATGCCCAGACCCCACCCCAAGACCTATTGAACCAAAACTCTGGGTGTAAAATCAGGGCCTTTGCCATTTTGACAAGCTCGCCATGTAATTCTGATGTCCAACAAAGTCTGTGAACCACTTCACTAAACCACAAGCTGCTTCTAGGTTTTAGTCACTACAAACAACTTCAGAATAAAGTAGGTAGCCAGTGGAACACTGTTCTCTTAAAAAATAGGTAAGGAGAATGCAGGATTTTTTTT
>NW_007799295.1:0-1263 GCF_000696425.1 Galeopterus variegatus | reverse complement strand
CTTTTTTTTGAAGAAAGGCAAGCCTGGGCTTGAGTACTTCCTCGTTGTCTGAACTTGGATGGGCTGCTTATTCTTTTCCGGTCTTCGTTTTTCTTATCTACAAAACAAGGATGATATTTTATATTTTGCAAGGATGATTTAGGATCAAAGAGATAACTGTTCCTTGTATCTAATTCAAATATAAAAACTGAACTGAGGAAATATTCTCAAAATTTCCATTTCAGTTACTAACAATAAATTAAATGATTAATTAAGCATAAATCTTTTCAGGAACATTTCCTGATCTGACCATCTTCTTTAGTTAGGCACAAGAAAGTAGTGAAAACAATATCTCTTCTATCAGACAGCTTTTCATGTAACACTTCAAAACTCAGCACAGGCCCTTAAAAGATCATCTGCTTTTAAGAGTCCCTGCAGAACTGCTACTAGTCACCAAACCTTGGTGACAGAAGCAGAACAAGCCACCCATGTATTTAACCACACTGTATTTCTTGTGAGGAGACTTGAAATTTTATTCCAGAGCAGTATTTGGGCCATTTCTGCCTTACCAATTTGCTTTAAAAATAAATAAATAAACTTTCCAAATGGTTAGTAAAGCTGCTTGCATGAGAGTGCTTTATGGAAAGTTTTTGTTTAAAATTCAAATGCTTTTCTCACTTTTAAATGTATATTAAGAAAAAATTGATTTAATCGTATTTAAGAAAAATAAATCATACCTACATACACACTCACATCTGGATTGGAATTATTTTCCCTGTACCTTCTGAATACAAACTTGCCTTTTGACTAAGACCAACTAAAGAAACATCAGTTCAAAAGAATTCTTACTAAAGAGTTCTAAACCATTGTACATAGAGAATAATGAAACGGTGAGTATTTTTTTACATGATTTGTAGGCTTACTTTGGAGTAGGCTTATTGGGAATTTAATGTTGTGACATATTTGCAAATAAATACCAGAGTATTCACATACATATATGTACTATAAATCTCCAGAAAGATAACAGGATCATTAAAATACTTTAAATATTTCTTTAAATATACTTTATTTTTAAACAGGGCAAGTTTTTTGAAAGTACATGTTAAAATAACATTAAATTTATAGAGATTCTAAAGTCAAAATATAAGGCAAATTAAAACTCTGTGTTCTTAAACAAAAAGCTCACCAGCCTGCCATTAATAAGTATCATGTACTCATCAGCTCTCCCTGCTCCTGGCCCTCTCTTGAATCCCAAGTCCTGGCAGAGCTTTCAATGCCCAGGAG